>NW_020799142.1:28924654-28930450 GCF_003259725.1 Athene cunicularia
TTTTCTTTTCTTTTCTTTTCTTTTCTTTTCTTTTCTTTTCTTTTCTTTTCTTTTCTTTTCTTTCCCTTTAAGATCATTGAGTCCAACTGCTAATCTAGCACAGCCAAGTCCACCACTAAACCATGTCCCCAAACACCACATCTATACATCTTTTAAATAACTCCAAGGAGGGTGATGTAACCACTGACCTGGGCAGCCTGTTCCAATGCTTAACAACCCTTCTTGCAAAGAAATTTTTCCTAATATCCAATCTAACCCTCACTTTGTGCAACTTGATTCACTTCCTCTGGTCCTATTACTTGTTTCTTAGGAGAAGAGACCAATACCCACGTCTCTACAACCTCCTGTCAGGGAGCTGTAGAGGGCGATGAGGTCTCCCCTCAGCCTCCTCTTGTCCAGACTGAACACCCCCAGTTACCTCAGCTGCTCCTCGTATGACCTGTGCTCCAGACCCTGCCCCAGCTCCGTTGCCCTTCTCTGGACATGCTCCAGCACCTCAATGTCTTTCTTGCAGTGAGGGGCCCAAAACTGAACAGAGTATTAGAGGTGCAGACTCACCAGTGTGAGTACAGGGAGAAAATAACTCCCCTCATCCTGCTGGCCTCACTATTTCTGATACAAGCCAGGATACCATTGGCCTTCTTGGCCACTTGAGCACACTGCTGGCTCATATTCATCTAGCTGCTGACCAACACCAGTGGCTCCTTTTCTGGCAGGCAGATCTTCAGTCACTCTTCCCCAAGCCTGTAGCGTTGAATGGGGTTGTTGTGACCCAAGTGTAGGACCCAGCACTGAGCCTTGTTGAACCTCGTACAATTGGCCTTGGCTCATCGATCGAGCTTGTTGACTTTAAGAAGAACTGACCCTGATATTGAGCCCTGTGGAACACCACTTGTGACCAGCCACCAACTGGATTTAACTCCATTCACCACCACTCTTTGTGCTTGGCCATCCAGACAGTTTTTTACCCAGCAACAAGTACACCCATCCAAGCCTTGAACTGCCAGTTTCTTCAGGATAATTCTATGGGAAGTGGTGTCCAAAGCTTTAATAAAGTCAAGGTAGACAATATCCACAGCCTTTCCCTCACCCACTAAGTGGGTCACCTTGTCATACAAGGACATCAGGTTAGTCCCCCGATCCTCCTTCCAGCCCTTTCTGTATATGGGTGTCATATTTACTAACCTCCATTCAACTGCAACCTCCCCAGTTAGCCAGAACTGCTGATAAATGATTGAAAGTGGCTCAGTGAGCACTTTCACCAGCTCCTTCAATATCATTCAGTGGATCCCATTTGGCCTCATAGACCTGTGTGTGTCTAAGTGGTGTAGCAGTTGCTAACCATTTCCCCTTGGATTATGGGGGCTTCATTTTTCTCCCTGCTCTTGATTCCAGCTCAATAGCCTAGATACCCAGAGAACAACTGGTCTTACTATTAAAGACTGCAGCAAAGGAGATATTAAGTAACTCAGCCTTTCCCTCATCCTTTGCCACTGCATCTCCCCCCAGTTCCAGCAAAGGATGGTGATTCTCCTTAGCCCTGCTTTTACTTCTAATGTATCTATAGAAATGGTTTTTTATTGTCCTTTATGGCAGTATACAGATTAAGTTCTAGCTGGGCTTTGCCCTTCCAGTTTTCTCCCTGCATAACCTCACAACATCCTTGTAGTCCTCCTGAGTTGCCTGCCCCTTCTTCCAAAGATGATAAACTCTCCTTTTTTTCCTGAGTTCCAGCCAAAGCTCTCTGTTCACCCAGGCCAGTTTCCTTCCCCAACAGCTCATCTTTCATCATGTGGGGATGGACTTCTCTTGCACCTTTTAAGATTTCCTTCTTAAAGAATGTCTAGGCTTCCTGGACTCCTTTGCCTTTCAGGACTGCCTCCTAAGGAACCAGGGTCCTAAACAGGCCAAAGTCTGCCCTCTGGAAGGCCAAAGTAGCAGTTCTGCTCACCTTTCTCCTTACTACTCTGAGAAACGAAAGCTATAATTTTGTGACAGCTATGTGTAAAATGGCATCCAACCATCACATTACCCACAAGTCCTTTTATATTCACAAACATCATGTCCGGGTAATTACTTATTTGAACAGAATGGGTCTGATCTGCAAGGTACGAATGTCACTGTAAAAGCACTTCAGCTAGGTTCAGTCAGACCCTAAGACAACAATCAGACTTTTTATTTTCATTGCTGAAATTCCGAGTTCATAAATTATGCACATCTCTGATATAATGGACATTGCCTAATTTCTCACATTGGCTGGTTGATTGTCATTTTACTTTTAAATCACTACCTTTCCCAATTACAAGTCAAACCAGTTCATAAAATATTGACGCCTCAAAGAGACTTGCTGTACCAGTTCAAGAATGTGTGTCTAATTTCAATATGCCACTTTCCCCTTTCTGAAGAGCATGGACAGTACCAACAAAAGCAAGTGAATGACTTTTTCATCCTTTGTTCTCGTAAGAGGAAAAATGAAGTTGTATGTCTGGCTGTATTAATTTTAATCATATAAATAAAAATCACAGTTATAGTGTGACTTTAACAGTATAGGCACTGTTAAAGACAATGTTTTTTATAAATAAAACTTAGCCTATAGATCTCAAGAAAGATAAAGTTGGTGGTTGCTTCATTTATTAGATTTGAAAAGGAAATAGTTTATACTCTAGCCACTCTTAAAAAAAAAAAAAATTCAAAACATAGACAAAAGACATGATTCTTCATAGGGCATGAAATCTGACAATGGATTTCTCTGGAATAAAATTCCCGCTTCCACAGATTCAAGGGAAATCTGGGCAAGTTGCCAACAGATAAAACTATTATGGACTAAAATATACATAGGAACAACCTGTGGGTCAGAAAGTCCCCATGCCATTCTTCACTGCTGTGAGAATTTTCAATGGTAATTTCATATCTTCCTGCTTCATTTTCATATCCTACCCTTAGGTATCAGCTTTAGTTGGGGTCACAGCCTACTTACAAAGCTAGATAGATTTCTTACTGTCTCAGTACAGTAACTGACATATTTCCATAGCTGAGGAAACCAAGTGTTAAGTTCAGAAAATTAACTAATTCTACTCTCAATTTGTTAAAACTATAGCCAAGAATAATTAAAGTAAATCCTGAAGGTTAGTCAGTAGCTATTAAAGTTTTTCTGCAGTTTTCACATCTTGCAGATAAAGGTAACAAGTACATTGATAGAATATAGCTGATCTCTCCAAAATTTTTAATTTCATATTATATAATTATTTATCTAAATTTTGCAATATATGAAATTTCCAGAGAATATATAGGATAGACCACAACATGTTTTGCATCTTAAGAGGGATCATTTAAAGGGGATAACTCAATGAGAACATTTTTAAAATATGCTCCTACAGGATTTGATTCTTCATCCTGTGATATTTGGGTTTGTTTCATTTATTTTTAATATAATTCTAAACAATGATTACAAATCTGTACTTATAAAGTTTATAAGTTAAATCAAATTTTAACACAAGCAGTGTCTGAAGTGAGAATTTTAAAACTTTAATATAAACATTTAAAAAATGCAACATCAAAATATGTAACACCTAGTAAATTGTTTATTTTTGAGTTTCACTTTTTTTTGAAAATGCATCCATACCTCCTGAAGTAATGTACTGTATATCAGCATTTACTGGCATGTTTTAACTGCTGCTAGCAAATTAGTATGGGACAGGCTACTCTTCAGAAGTGATAATTTTAAATGATCACAACACAATTTATGATGTAGTTTAATACACTTCAATGAAAAATGCTGTATTAGAAAATCAAGGAAGTAGACCATACCTCCAAGAAGCAAAGACTTATTCCGTAAAACATAGATAGATGTCAGTTGTTTCTTTTGATTTGAATGGAAAAAAAAATTTCTATGAAGTACAGGCAAGACAGCAGCCTGTCTTTTCTGTATAGCATCTTTTAAGGTTGACGTTAGAATATGATGTCTACTTTTGGTTTTCATGGTTCAGGGATGCTGAATTGTCAAAAATAGTTCAGAAGTGCATATATGTGCACAAAATAAAAGCAGAGGACAGATTGGAAAATGAAATCTACAGTATGACCAACAAGGACTCAACCTCCTCAAAGGGATGAAAGAAGAACAAGGAGGTGACTTACAGTAACTTCACACAGGTACTTAAAACTGAAAAATATATGTGATTTAGTCCAGAGTAAGAGCAGCAAGCAGAGTCTGCTTATTTCTGATATGGATGCTATTGTCTTGAGGTCTGTAAAGATCCAGAGGAGTATACTAACATTTGCTGTGGGGTCCTCATATCACTGTAGAGGTCGTAAAACTGCTGGATTATTCTAGGACTCTCATCTGACCTTTATTTGGAAAACACAGTGTGTGAAGAAGATACCGTACTTGTGAGTATCTTTCTGTGATGGAATGAGGATGCAGATAGGACTTGCACCTGGACGCAGGGACTCAGAAATGCAGAATCAGTCCATCAAATAAATGTGCAAAACTTTAAAACAGTGTCCCATTAAAAATGGCTGATGCATTATCACTTAAAGAATTGATGGAGATATCATGTTATAATTTTATTTTTTAAGAAATAAATGCCTTGGTCTCACTTTTTAGATAAATTTGTTATCTGTGGAGTGGGAGTCCCTTATTCATCTACTGTTTCCATAAGTACTTGGGAGGACAAATAAAAAGTTTGCACTGTCTTTAGTAGGCTTTTGATACTCAGATTTCTGCATAAAGATGCTGCTTATAAGTAAATATCACACTACAGACAAGTGCTCATCAGGGTCAGAGAGATTTTTTCATTCAGTGCATCGTATAATTTAAAACATGTATTTCACACAAAAAAAGACCCCCCCAAAAAACACAAAGAAAAAAAACCCTCAGTCTGAGACTGGCTGTGACTGAAAGTGTAATATTAAGTGGTACACAGAGTAGCCTTTTAGGTACTAGTCTAACTTGTGCTCAGTCTGAAACACTGATCAGAGTCCTCATATTGCAGGCACTCCTATACTGATGGTGCTTTAGTCTCTCTTGCCCTTTACCTGTGATGTAGGCTTCCTTAAGACTGACATATTCAGCTCCTTATCATTGTGTTCACTAAAAGGTTTTTGTTGTTGTTGTTGTTGTTTGTTTGTGTTTTGGTTTTGGTTTGGTTTGGTTTTGGTTTTTTATACTGGTCAGCTAGGATACAGCTAATTTTTCTTCTTAGCAGCTAGAATGGTGCTGTGCTTTGGATTCAGTACTGGATTTGGTATAAGGATGTTGATAATACACTGATGTTTTCAGTTGTTGCTAAGAGATCAAGATCTCTCCAGCTCCCCCTGTCCTGCCCATGTGCAGGTGCACAAGAAGCTGGGAGGGAGCACAGCCAGAGCACTGCACCCAAACTGGCCAATGAAGTATTCCATATCATGTAATGTCATGCTCAGTATATAAAGGAGGGGTGGCCAGAAAGGAGAGGGTTGTCTCTCACTTCTGGGATTGTATTTTTGGGATATTGGCTTTTCCAGGATTGCTGGCTGGAAACGGGATGGGTATTGGTCTGTGAGTAGAGAGAAACTACATAGTGCATTACCCTTTTGTACTTTTTATTTTTGTTATTATTGTTTTATTTTATTTTAATTGTTAAACTGTTTTTTATCTTAACTTATGAGTCACCCTTTACCCCTTCAATTTTACTACCCCATCCCCCAGGCAGGGGAGAATGACTGATCAGCTGCTTGGTGTTTGACTGACGGCCAGGATTAAACCATCATGGGGCGGGGGTGGTGGGTGGTGGTGGTGGTGGTGTGGGAAACTGAAGC
>NW_020799142.1:28930500-28935757 GCF_003259725.1 Athene cunicularia
GAAGGGAAGGGAAGGGAAGGGAAGGGAAGGGAAGGGAAGGGAAGGGAAGGGAAGGGAAGGGAAGGGAAGGGAAGGGAAGGGAAGGGAAGGGAAGGGAAGGGAAGGGAAGGGAAGGGAAGGGAAGGGAAGGGAAGGGAAGGGAAGGGAAGGGAAGGGAAGGGAAGGGAAGGGAAGGGAAGGGAAGGGAAGGGAAGGGAAGGGAAGGGAAGGGAAGGGAAGGGAAGGGAAGGGAAGGGAAGGGAAGGGAAGGGAAGGGAAGGGAAGGGAAGGGAAGGGAAGGGAAGGGAAGGGAAGGGAAGGGAAGGGAAGGGAAGGGAAGGGAAGGGAAGGGAAGGGAAGGGAAGGGAAGGGAAGGGAAGGGAAGGGAAGGGAAGGGAAGGGAAGGGAAGGGAAGGGAAGGGAAGGGAAGGGAAGGGAAGGGAAGGGAAGGGAAGGGAAGGGAAGGGAAGGGAAGGGAAGGGAAGGGAAGGGAAGGGAAGGGAAGGGAAGGGAAGGGAAGGGAAGGGAAGGGAAGGGAAGGGAAGGGAAGGGAAGGGAAGGGAAGGGAAGGGAAGGGAAGGGAAGGGAAGGGAAGGGAAGGGAAGGGAAGGGAAGGGAAGGGAAGGGAAGGGAAGGGAAGGGAAGGGAAGGGAAGGGAAGGGAAGGGAAGGGAAGGGAAGGGAAGGGAAGGGAAGGGAAGGGAAGGGAAGGGAAGGGAAGGGAAGGGAAGGGAAGGGAAGGGAAGGGAAGGGAAGGGAAGGGAAGGGAAGGGAAGGGAAGGGAAGGGAAGGGAAGGGAAGGGAAGGGAAGGGAAGGGAAGGGAAGGGAAGGGAAGGGAAGGGAAGGGAAGGGAAGGGAAGGGAAGGGAAGGGAAGGGAAGGGAAGGGAAGGGAAGGGAAGGGAAGGGAAGGGAAGGGAAGGGAAGGGAAGGGAAGGGAAGGGAAGGGAAGGGAAGGGAAGGGAAGGGAAGGGAAGGGAAGGGAAGGGAAGGGAAGGGAAGGGAAGGGAAGGGAAGGGAAGGGAAGGGAAGGGAAGGGAAGGGAAGGGAATTCTATCATGTCCCATAGTGTTAGAAAAATGTGATTTGACTTTGTTTCTACATCAGGTAGTAAAGTGTGGTTAACACCAGAATAACAATGCTTTTAATGAGAGATTTCTGTTTAATAACGACAGCTCCCAAGCTGCACAGAGAGGCTGTAAAGTCTCCATCCCTGGATATTTTCAAGATCCAGCTTTATGTAAGCCCTGAGCAGCCTGTTCCATCCCCACTGCTGATCCTGTTTTGGGGCAGAAGGTTGGGGCACAGACTTCCTGTGGTCACTTCTAACATCATGGATCTGTGAATCTGGGATCATATGACTGTGCAATGACATACCTAAGTTAATGAAAGATTACCATTCAGAGAGCTTCGAACATGCCTACCTGTCTTCATTGATTAGTAAGGGAGTAAGTACTTTGGGCAAACGTCTCCATAAAGGTCATAGAGTTTAAATTTTAATTCAGAATAAAGAGCATAAAATGTGTAGGCTGGACCCCAGTTATCCTTAACAAAATAACCATCCATTGTTCTTTCTTTGTGTATGGAAAACTGCTGTTTACTCCAGAAAATTTCCATCAAACTCAGTAAAAATTCTGATATCAATGCATGGACATCAGGTCTCCTGAATTCAGCTGCAACAGCATTAAAATAACTTTGATTGTCCATATTAGCAATTTAGCATTACTTTTACCTCATCTGGCAGGCGGCAGCATTAGCTTCAATACTGGCTTTAATGCTCTCTGTATCATCCATGTTTTCTAGGATCTCATCTATATGTATCTAGATAATCTCTTGATATTATCTCTTCTAGCCTTTACATACAGAAATTGTAGGTATAACTTAATTGTTATTTGGCTTGTTTTGCAAACTCTGCCAAATCATACTTCCACATCTGTAAATGCAATAAATGCATGATTAAAGTCAACTCCAAGTATTTAGATAAAAACCAAAGATAGAATTCAGACTCCATTGATTACACAATATCAGCCCGTTGTTCTGTGATGAAGGATGTAGCACATTTTTAAGGTTCATTTATTTCTTTATGTACTGTTATGTTCAATCTCTGCATCAGTCTGAACAAGTCTCTACCTTCCATGTTCCTACTTTCACTTTGTTTATAAATAGCTGTTTGATGTTCTGTTTTTTTCTTTTCTCTCACCTAAGATTACAAATACAAGAAAAAGTTTTCTCACAGTCAGTAAAGTTAAACTCTGAAACAGATTGTCAAATGACATTGCAAGGTCTCTACCAGATTTTTGAGGAAGTTAAACAAACACCTGTTTAGATCAGTGGTGAGTTAATCCTTATTTTAGGATAGAAGGATAAACCTTATGTTCCCTGAAATTGTTTAGCTGTTTTTTTCTCCAAAAGCACGGGCCCCACATGGTGACCAGTGAACTAATTTAATACAAATTAAAGGCCATAGGAAAAGTCTGTTCGATTCTTTTCCTTTTGCATCACTCTATATTTCATCCTGATATTTCTTTTCTCTTCACACTTCTTTTCTTCTGCTGGTTGAATGTTATCTTCTCTCGGATTAATAAAGATACACTCCAAAGCTTATCTTTAATAGGAATCATATTTATAATAATAATATAAGAGTTTTCTTCTGGGAAATGAAAATAATTAAAAAGCAGAGAAAGAAGGAGTTTTAAATAATAAATAGGAGATTGGGAAAATGCTCATATTTCACTTTAACCTCTAACCTGGAAGCACAGCTTGAATGAACTGTTTAATTAGTTATTATTTGTACAATGTTCTGTAATCAGAGAAGTAATATAACTGTAAGGACAAGAAGTAAGGTGATCAGGAGTAGCAGAAACCATTTTTACTGCTCTGTTTCCAATACCTATTTGGTCTGTGGGCCAAGACAACCAAGAATAGTGACAATTAATGGTAATTGCTACTGTGGATTTGGAATTGTCAGTGCTTGCCCATTAAGGCCTATAAATGGGAAGAAATTTTCTGATAAAGCTTCTGGGTTTTTTTGGAGTTAGCCTAGTGCTAATAAAGATGACACATAGGCAGTTTTTAAATTTCAGACAAGACATTTGATGTGTTAATTCCTGAACACAGGGGTTAATTATCAAGTCACTTTTATGAGGAAAATTATTGCAAGGCTTTTTAAAATATATTAAAAAATTAAAACATCTAATTTCACCAATTTCTGTTTGAAAATGTAGGTTTCACATTTGGTAAAATAAAGTAGTATTTTCAAAAGTTTCTAATTATAGCGATGTTAACTCCAGACAGCTATTTAGTTGCCTGGTACAATAACAAACCAAGATTTTTTCTCCTTGTTATCACCACTAGTTCTATTAAAAGTTATTCATTTTAGTGGGAACTCTTGGTGTGTACTATTTAAAGAGGTGATCACTCTGCTTTGAAAAGGAAGTTTTTCATGCACATTGAATTTGAGTCTGACATTAAATTTGAGCTAAGGTACAGCAAATGTTAGGAAGGTTTGTGAGTAGACAGGAAAGGAGTTGAAGAATCAAATTAGGAAAAAAAAAAAAAAACAAAACAAAAACCAAAACCAAAACCAAACCAAACCAAACAAACCAAACCAAACCAAACCAAACCAAACCAAAAAAACCCAAAAAAACCACAAAAACCCCACAACAGAAAACCTAAGAAAAAACATGGGTGGATTTAGGACCTAGTTGCTTTTTTTAAGCCATTGCTGCTCATCATTTGACCAGATATAGCTCTCAATTCTTTTTTTGCTCATAGGCCACTGCAACTCTAGGTTGAACCTTAGTAGCTTAAATCTCTTAAAAAATCTAGATGTTTTTTGTCTGTGAAGGTGTGCTCAGAAAGTAAGCACTGGCCACTGTGGTGGCTCAGCTGGCATACATGTGTATGCATGCACATACCTAGCACTAAGCCCACAGATGAACTGTGGTCTGTAAACATGAGCAGATGGATGTCTTTATGATTTTAATCTGAAAATCAAGGGAGTATTCGATCGGTTACATTGACAGTTAATAATGAGGTGGTGTTGCTTATTGGGAGGGACAAATTTTACCTCAAGCATGTGGCTGAGTCTGCTTTAGCTTGGTTAAGTGATGTTTGTACACATTTTGCATGGTTTAGTCTATAGACAAATATACATGGATCTCAGGGGCCTAGAGAGGCATAAAAAGATCTTTTATAACCTATTCGTGGACATATTTGCAGGAACAGCTGCTGTATTTGCCTTTGTTTATTCTGTCTCCACATTAATTACTTGACACTGAGAGAAAAGTTTCCTCACCTCTTAGTCTCTGGTTATTTAGTCAGTTAAATCAATGTTCTTCTCCTTGATGCCTGTCCCTCTAGAGAGAAGCTTTTTTAATGTGCTTATCGTTACTGTCAGGATTGAGCTCATACCAGAGTTGTGTTGTTGAGGGAATATACATACATACATACATACATACATACATACATACATACATACATACGTGAGTGTTTTTTCTCCTTTCTCTTATTCCTATTAATAGAACCATAGAAGCATAGAAAGGTTTGTGTTGAAAGGGACCTCTAAAGGTCACCTAGTTTCAACCTTCTTGTGTGGGCAGGGACATCTTCTACTAGATCATGTTGCTCAAAGCCCAATTTAATCCTTTTAAAATGAATCATTTACGAATTCATTTCCTGCCTAACTGATCTGGTGGACTTCTACAATGGAGTGACTGCGCTGGTGGAATGGTTGGATCTGTAGCTATAAAATTTAGGACTCTGTTCATACTAAGGTTGGAGGCACTGTGCAATGCTCAAACTTATAGAAGTTGTGATTCTTGAAGGCTATCAAAGTTGTGAGTCTTGGCTATGACATTGTGGAGGTATACTGTGGGCTCTCTAGTGATGATAATAACATCTGAGTAAGCACTCAGTCTGTAGAAAATTTTCTTTTCAGTATTTCTGAGTGTGAAAATTGATGAGGTAGATAGCCAAACTTTCTTTTAACATCACCAGAATTATTATTATAACTTTCCTTTGCCTTTGAGTTACCTACAGTTCTATAGACATAGCTAGTATTAATGAATAGTGAAGCATACACTCTATTTAATTTTTTAGATTTCTAAAGTGATGAATAGAAACAGCCTCAGAACCCATTATTCTAGGACTGGATAAAATGAGCATGTAAGAACAGCCATACTGGGTACAAACAACATGCCAGATAAACCAGTATCTTCTCCACCAGAAAAACTGGGAAAGAATATTAAAATATACATATACATCTGTCTCTTATACACA
>NW_020799142.1:28935807-28976768 GCF_003259725.1 Athene cunicularia
ATATATATATATATATATATATATATATATATATATATATATGCACAAGCATACACCTTCATTTAATCTGTAAATCAATAGTTTATGAGCTGCCTCTAGTGACATTTGCTTTTCAACCATCATAATTAATTTGTACTCATGGAAATATGTTTTCAGTTTATGTAATCTGGTTTATGGCAGTGGGGGAAGGGGAGATGATGGCATTTATTTATTATAATGATTTCTACAATGACAGTTGAATCTCATTGAGTCCCATAATTTATTTTTCCATTGATAGAAAACATATGCGTCTTGTTTGGTTTCATACAGATGGCCTGACAATTCTTCGAGCTTTTCCTCTTGCTTTTTGACCAACCCTTATTCAGTGCAGTGGAAGGATATTATAGATGTATATTCAGGTGTTAGGGCTGATACTTTACACTGACCATAAAGAAGCCCAGAACAAGTCTGTACTTAAAAGTAGACAGAATCACTTACTAGTCTAATGGCTGTTCCTGTTTTAAGATGCCATTACAGCCACTACTGAGTCAGTGATTAAACCTACATTTCCTCTTAATCAGGTTTAATTTGAGCACGGGAATAACTTCACTGCAAGTAATGAACATGCCTTTGCATACCTGTTGGAAGCCAGGGTAGAGTAGAAGTAGGCAATAATTTAGGAAAGAAAGGAAAAAAATATAGCTTTATTTTCTTATTAATTGCCTGCTGGGTACGAGACCATTTAACATATATAGCCTAAATCCTAAACTATTGCCACTCCATTAGTCTAGTGTGCATATGTCCAGGCCTGCCCCATGCACAGACCCCTGTCTTTGGGGTTCTGCAAGTTTGTGAGGACCCATCTGTAGCAACCAGGTCTCACGCAGTTAGGCTGTAAGCATGGCTTGTTCTTTTTCCTGCTCAAGTGCATTTCTATCTATGTGCCACAAGGAAAGGGAATGTGTTTTTCATAAAGGGGCAACTGGAAATTAATTTGGCCTCTGCAATCAAGGATAACAAGAAAAGTCTCTATGTCAGTAGCAAAAGAAAGTCCAGGGAGAGTCTCCATCCCCTGCTAGATGCAGGAGGAAATTTGGTGACAAGTGATGAGGAGAAGGCTGAGGTGCTTAATGCCTTCTTTGCCTCAGTCTTTAGTAACAAGTCTGGTTGTATTGATGAAATCCTGCCTCCACAGCCAGAAGACAGAGACTGGCAGAACGACCCCCCTACAATCCAGGAGGAGACAGTCAGTGACCTGCTGCATCACACACACACACACAAGTCTGTGGGACCGGCTGGGATACACCCAGGGTGCTGAAGGAGCTGGCTGGGTGCTCCCCAAGGTGCTCTCCATCATTTACCAGCAGTCCTGGCTGACCGGGGAGGTCCTGACAGATTGGAAATTGGCCAGTGTGACACCCATATATAAGAAGGATCAAAAGGATGATCCAGGAATTTACAGGCATGTCAGCTTGGCTTTGGTGCCCGGGAAGCTGATGGAGCAGCTCATCCTAAACACCATCATGCAACACATGTGGGACAACCAGTCAGCATGGGGTTATGAAAAGCAGGTCCTGACAGACAGACCTGATCTCCTTCCACAACAGAGCAAAATGCTTATGGGATGTGGGAAAGGCTGTGGATGTAATTTACCTTGACTTTAGCAAGGCATTTGACACCGTTTCCCACAACATTCTCCTGGTGAAACCGGCTGCTCGTGGCTTGGATGGGCACACGCTTCGCTGGGTAAAAACTGTCTGGATGTCCGGGCCCAGAGAGTTGTGGTGAAGGGAGTTAAATCCAGTTGGCGGCCGGTCACGAGTGGTGTCCCCCAGGGCTGGGTGTTGGGGCCACTCCTGTTTAACATCTTTACTGATGACCCAGAGGAGGGGATCGAGGGCACCCTCAGTCAGTTTGCAGGTGACACCCAGCTGGGTGGGAGTGTTGATCTGCTCGAGGGCAGGGAGGCTCTGCAGAGAGACCTGGCCAGGCTGGAGCCATGGGCTGAGCCCAACTGGGGGAGTTTCACTGAGGGCAAATGCCGGGGGCTGCCCTTGGGCCACAACAACCCCCAGCAGGGCTACAGGCCTGGGGAGGAGTGGCTGGAGAGCTGCCAGTCAGAGAGGGACCTGGGGGGTGATTGACAGCCGGCTGAACAGGAGCCAGCAGTGTGCCCAGGGGGCCAAGAAGGCCAATGGCATCCTGGCTTGTGTCAGCACTGGCGTGGCCAGCAGGGACAGGGAAGGGATCTGAGCCCTGGGCTCGGCACTGGTGAGGCCGCCCCTCGATTCCTGGGTTCAGGGTTGGGCCCCTCACCCCAAAAAGGCCATTGAGTGACTCGAGCGTGTCCAGAGAAGGGCAACGGAGCTGGGGCAGGGTCTGGAGCACAGGTCTGCTGGGGAGCGGCTGGGGGAACTGGGGGTGGGTTAGTCTGGAGAAGAGGAGGCTGAGGGGAGACCTCATCGCCCTCTACAGCTCCCTGAAAGGAGGGTGCAGAGAGCTGGGGATGAGTCTCTTTAGCCTAGTAGAAAGCGACAGAACAAGAGGGAATGGCCTCACATTGCACCAGGGAAAGTTCAGACTAGATATTAGGAAGCATTTCTTTCCAGAAGGGGTTGTTGGGTGTTGGAATGGGCTGCCCAGGGAGGTGGTGGAGTCCCCATCCCTGGATGGGGTTTAAGGGTTTTGTCAATTTAGAGCTTAAGGTTACGCTGTAGGTGGGAACTGTGCTAGGCGAACGGTTGGACTAGATGATCTCCAGGGTCCTTTCCAACCTAGATGATTCTATGATTCTGTGAAATATGTTATTAAAATGACAAGAGTTTGGGGGAAGGAATACAGAGGAGCATCTGAGCCTAATACAATTTTAAAAAGGCCTTGAAATCAACACAGCAGCTTCTTATAAGAAAGAAGAATACCGAACTTTTTTGGAGATATCGGAAATCCAAGGGATACAAGGGTACAAGGGATACAAGGATACAAGGATACAAGCACATCCAAGGGATGTGCTGCAGCACTGGATCTCAAACTAATTATCACAGATCTTAAGACCTCATGCCTGTGGTTCAAAAAAGGGAAGAGGACAGGTGTACTGGGTAACAGAGGCTTTTATATACCACCGTATCAGTGCAATCTCATTGGAAAGATATGTGAGAAAATATCAAATGCATACTTACCTAACTTTAATATGGGCAAAAAATTATGTTGGAAATATAAGCAGATTCTTAATTGCTGAGCAATAATATTTTCTGTAAGGAATGGTAGAAATGAAGGAAAAAGCAAGAAAAAGCTAACTCCTAAAAGATTAACCCAGGGGACAGACTGATATTATTTTGTTAAGTGCTATGCTGAACACATTACTGTCATTTTCTTGTAGCAAACAAACAAGTGAAACGCAGGCAGGCATTGCTTTTACCAACCCAGATAAACTCTCACACACCTTGAACATACCTAGTTTATTTCATACCAGTCCTTAAATTTGCTATGCAGGCTGTAAATATAATTTATATTTTTAAATGCAGTTATTAAAAATAAATCTGTAGTAATCTCCTTAGATTCCTTTTCTGTACATACCATTTTCCAAGGAGAGGGAGGAGGTAGTAGGTAGTGTCCTGAAGTAGTTCTGGCATGAATAAAATGTTTTGAGTGCACAGCAACTGCTTCAGCTAAGTAGAAATATTTTCTAAAGCTGGGTGAGGCATGTTGTCTGGTGGTTTATGTAGTATTTTAATGTATTTACATACTTACTGATGAGGGAATAATTGAAGACATAGATACAAATATATTCGCACACACATATCAATATGGAAAGAAAAGAGGAGAGGAAAAAAAAAAAAAAAAAAAGCTTAAGCATACCACACAACTTACACAGTATGGCATACCAGTAAAATATATTCCACAGCAGGGAAACTGGACCAGTGCAGGCCATTTATTTTTCATTTTCCCATTAATTTTAATTATGGAATTCAAGTGTATTATACTTGCTTTAAAATTTTATGTCATGAATGCATGCCGAGATCTTTGCAAAAGAACATTTCAAACAATTCAATTTTGAAGATCTGTGCCTAACAAGCTACAGAGGAACTGGGACCATATCCTACCCTGGTTTAAATTATTAATATATTTTTCATAATTCTCCATTATCCTTCTTGGAAAACAGCACATTTCAAGTATTCTCAAGTGATGAGGGGTTTTTTGCCTTCCGGATTCTCTTTTTACTTCCAAGTCTCACATTTTCCGTTTCAGAAGTCTCTTTTCACTGCTGACATTGACTGAGGACATTATTCACATGTTTGTATATTGAAAGTGGAATAACTCTCTGAAGCTGAGAACCATCTTGTTTTTCCATTTCTCAGTACACATACATGCATACAGGAGTGGACAAAAGTCAGGAATGTTCATCTACCTACCCACACATGCATACCCTAACGGTGAGCCAACATATGCAACCCACAGTTGGGGGATGCATCTATGTGCTGTTTCACACAACTAACACAAACATGCTGGAAAGCTTCAATGCCTGCAAAGACATGCCTGCATGTTCCTGAGCACCCAGCTCTGTTACACTGGCTTTAACAGTATAAACAGAAAATGCAAATTCATACATACCCTTAACCACACAGACGAAGGACCTCATTTGCATACCCTTCATAATTCAATTTAATTTTTTTTTGTCAAGAGTTGTGAATGCTTCATGTTTGCTTTAATCAGAATGTTGACATTTACACTGAAGCCAATTTCTCTTTTTCTATTCCATGTTTTGTTTAACCGCGACAAGTGACAGCAAACTGGAGGGAACAGACTTTTTAAATTGGCTCTTTGCCCGGAATGCATCATTTCTCTTGTAGTTGTTTCCCCACCACCCACCCCCTCCCTGCTAGGCATTGCAAAAAGAAATGTGAAAACATACACCGCGAACACAGGAGTGAGGTGTTAGTGCTTTTAGATAAAGATTTGTGTTGTATTTTAAAACTAGATTGCTGTACAGTTTCAAGCTATTAACAGGAACCTATTACACCATCGCTTTGGGTCCTTGGAGAGATGTGCTTAGTGTATTTCAGTAATTCAAGGCAAATAGAAAACCTACATGTGAAAATATTTAATGGCAAAGGCACCAACTGCTGAAGGTTGCTGGAGGAGGGAGGCATGTTTTCTGTTAACTCTTTCCTTGGGTTTTTGAATGCAACAGCTTCTGCTACTCTCCCCAAAACTCTCAATAGGTCTCCAGTTCTTTATGGATGTAGGAGACTACTGATGCTCAGCAAATTGACCTGCTGTGGCCTCTCTGCATGTATTTATTTGCTCACCCATAACACTTTGTTCTGCTGTTAATATCTCTTATCATTCAGATATTTCAAGGCCTATCCTGAAGGAAAAAAAACAAACAACAAACAAACAAAAAACACAAAAAACCCCACCCCACAAAATTTGTCTTTACCAGAAAAATTAAAGACAAAGAAATTAAATAATTTTAAAACACACCACACCCCCCTACCCCAATCCAATGGTAAATTCAAACCTGGAAACCAAGGTTCCTTGTTCTAGCTGCTATGGGTTTACCCATTGCCCAAGTTGTCTTTCATACCAGCATAACATTCAAAAACATATCCAGGGACACTCAAAGGCTGTAAGACTAGGTCCTTTTCACTACATGCCAACAGTCTTAATATTAATGGGAGAATTTCTGGAAGATAAACAGAATTTACCACAAATAATTGGGTTTTCCCTGCACCCCACTCCCCCAATTGAAAATGGAGCAACTAACAAGTTCCACATAAGAAGTCCTGCCCAGACAGGAATTTGCATCAGAGACCTTGCATATACTTTGCACTGGACTGACTTGCACAGGCCACTAGGTATGGAGTATTCCACATGACTGCTATAGAGGTGGTAAAAAGAAGAGACTTTTTTTGAAGATGCAAAATCCAAGTTAGTGAAATCCTCATTTCAAGACGAGAGAAGACCCTGCCATGAACCATAAGAAAAGCCTCCGTCCTGAAGCACTTTTCCTGCCCACCACCTGTTTTAATGGAATCCAAATAAACCAGGTACAAACCAGGAATACAGCACGTAGGGGACATTTGAGATGGTAGAGAGAAGGGGTAAGATATAAGGTGGAATCTTCTCCATAATGTGGCTAAACAATTGATGGAAGAGTTCTCAGTGCTGTGAACATCACTTTCCATTTGCTGTGAGTATAAAAGGTATTGAGCATACATAGCCTTCTGTATCACAATTGTCTCAGTGTCAGATGTATCTATTTTCCCTTGCTAAAATATATATATGTATTTAGATTAAAAATATACATTTGATTTTTTAAAAATCTGCTTATTGAAATTTTCTGTAACAACCTTTATATGTAAAAAGATAATGTACCTGACAGATTATGACAGAGCTAGTAGAAAAAAAAAAAAACAAACATACAACAGACTAGGTGAAAACACGCTGTGTGTTAATCAAAGGAAATACCTGAAACAGACAAAATAATAACAGCTAAAACAACAAAATAAATATGAACCAAAACTAACAACAGCCAGGAAACAAGGGACCAAAGCTATCTTGCTTACATTAAGTGTGAGCTGGGAGAACACACGGCAATTATTCAGTATCTATCCTTCATATTTGCATTAGTAATATATCCATCTGTGAGCTACCTACAATAAAATCAGCGTTCACTTCTGAGCCAGGATTTTGCACGTGCTGAAGCAGAGCTGTAAGAGTTTAGATAGCTCAGGAGTTGAATTTAAATATCTGATCACTTTGTCTGTCTGTCTGTCTACCTGTCTGCCTATCTGTCAGCCTGTTAGGCTCATATGCTGAGTAGTATTCTGCTCTAAATTCTACTCAAGATCTTTTGATCTTGAAAGGGAACCTAAATTCAGGCTAGGGACTAGGGCTCCAGAATCATTATCTGGGGGCAAACATGGCCTTGAAAGATGTGGGTGCATATGTTTATATACTTAACACTCTTTTCCCTGGACCTGGTACACAGGGTCAAAATGTTAGTGGGGAGGAATTATACTGTATAACCAATGTAATTAACCAACATCAAGAACTGGTAATGAATGATTCATAAGGTCTTTCAGACTAATATCCTGAATGAATTTTTCTTTAGAAAAAACAATAAATTACAATATTTATAATCTGATCACACACTTTTCACAAAGGGAAGAAAAACTGTAGTTAAAAATTGTTTCCAGGTAAACAGAATCACATAATCATGGACTGGCTGCCCAGGTCAATGGTCTAGGTGTCTGTTGAATATCCCCAAAGACGGAGATCATACAGTCTCTCTGGGCAACCTGGGCCAGTGTTCAGTCATCTTTACAGTAAAGCAGTGTTTCCTGATGTTAAGAGAGAACCCTCTGAATTTCAGTTTGTGTCCATTGCCTTTTGTCCTGTCACTGGGCACCAGTGGCTGTGTCCTTGCACAGTCCCTTCAGGTATTGATATACATGAATAAGATTCCCCCTGAGCCTTCTCTTCTTGAGGCTAAACAGTCACACCTCTCAGTCTTTCCCCATATGAGAGGTTCTTCAGTCTCTTAATCATACCTGTGTCGCTTTGTTGAACTCTCTCTACTATGTCCATGTCTCTCGTACTGAGGAGCTCCGAAGTGGACACAATACTCCAGGTGTGACCTCACTAGTGCTGAGCAGAGGGAAAGCATCTCTTTCCTTGACCTTCTGGAAATATTTTGACTAATGAAGCCCAGGATACCATTATCTTTCTTAGCAGCAAGGGTACATTGCTGGCTCATGCTCAATTTCATGTTTGCCAGGACCCCTGGGTCCTTTTCTGCCAAGCTGCTCTCCAGTTGGGTTGCCCCCAGCATATGCTGATGCATGGGGTTGTTCCTTCCCAGATGCAGGACGTTGCACTTCTGCTTGTGGAAGTTCATGAGGTTCCTGTCAGCCCATTTCTCCAGCCTGTTGCATTCCCTCTGGATGGCAGCAGGTCTCTCTGGCATACGAGCCAATCCTCACAGTTTTGTGTCATCAGCAAACCAGCCGAGGGTGCACTCTGCCCCATCATCCAGACAATTGGATGATCACACAGCTTTGAACCGTTCTGTGACAAGAGGGAAAGAAACCTGTACACTGGTTCTTGTGGCTGAATGCTCACCGTGAAACCCCATGAACATCATCAAGGTCTTTATTTTTCTCTCCATATGAATGCCATAAATATTAGTCTTCAGATAATGTCCATGAGCTCCCTGGCCCAGTGGATAATTTTATACACAATGCAAAATTGAACAGATTGAACGGGAAGGATGGATCCAGGGTTAGAATATTTGTAGGGTTATAAAGATAAATCAAAGAGGTGTAAATGTTATTTTATTCAGTAAACAGAGAGGCAAGTACACACAATTGCCTGGCATTCTTTGCAGAGCAGTGGGAAGCAGATAAACTGTTCCTCCCAGGCTAGAAATAGGTGCATTCCATTCATTTATCAGGCTTTATTTACAAGCATATATGAATGATCATATGCCAAGAAAGAGAATTTTAGGTCCAATCAGGCAAAAGGGAAGCTGAATGCTTCTGCACTTCAGTTAAGACCTGGAGCTGCCAGGCAGAATGGGAGGAACTTCTGTTCTGAAACAAAGCAGTGTTTGTTTTTTAAAAGGATAGACTAAATTCAAGAAAGGATATAATATTTTTGGAAGCCCAGAATAATGTCCAGGATGCCTCAGGGTGATATGGAACTCATCCTCTCTTCTTAGTATCACCTATGGGATGCAGGGTCCTACTAGTCAGCACTAAATGCACTGAATTTCCTGGCTGATCCATTGACTATAGGTAGCACTTAAGTCCTGCCAGCTTCACAAGTGAAGCCAGACATCCAACTCCCCCCATGAACTTGATCTGAAATAAATAATTTTCCATTAAGAAACTCTTTTCAGAAGGGCACCTGGTCTTTCCATTGGAAAAGTTAGAAATGTCATCAAGAGAGTTGTGTGACAAGCTAAAAAATGCTCAGGCCTTCAAATGACTCACACTTTTGTCCCTCTTTTGTTTCAAGGGTTCAGCTTATTTCATGTAATTAATTACTGGAAAGCTGTCCATTAAAATTATAAACAAATATTGGGAAATATCTCTTTTGCCTTAGTTATTTAATGTTGCATTTCTCAAGAACAGCAATACTGTTTATCAGAAAATTTAGGAGATATTATATATGTATTTTTCTCTTTTGTTATCTTTAATTCAATATAGGTTATTATGAGAGACACTAGCAGTTTACCCCAATTTTATGTACAGCAAGGGCTGACATGTCCATAGTATACAACATGTACTCATTCACAGACAGCAAACACACATCTGGTTTATTAGATATCTAAAATTCCAGATTGGAAGATAATCTTCCTGAAAACTTGACTCATTTCTGCAAGTCAAAAAAGCAAAACTTCATATAAAACTTCTGCAAGTCAAAAAATGCACCTTTGTCTATTTTTTCCCTCTGCATATATTTAAGGAAGAGGGTTAGAAGATGGTCATGGTGAGGCAGATATGACTCTTAAATATCTCACTTGATACACAGACATGCTGATAGAAGTTTTCTAAAAAGAGTGCAGCTGCATTTTTCAGCAAATGAGAAAACTTCTGTTTTGTAGGCACATACAAGTGATTGTACAGAATGGACAATTGAGAAACATCTCATCCCATTAAATGAGCTTCTGTAACTGACCACATATGTATTCTTGGCCTGTCATGACTGTGCTATAAAACATATGGGCTTAATCCTATTTCACTGAAATGTTGGCTAAAATATTGTACCTAGAAAATAGAGAACATGCACAGTATGTTATAGCAGCTCAGCTAATGGAGATAATTTGTGAAACTGTCATACTTTAAGATGTTTGATTGGTGCTCATTTTCAGAGATGAGAAATTGTCTTTATCCATAAGTTTTGCAAAGCATGTGGTGCCACAGTTGTTAATTCCAATGTAAAAGCAATGAGTTTCATGCACGGGAGATGGCATGAAATACCAAGTCTTGGTGACATTATTTTCTAGCCCTTCAGAATCTGCCCAGCCCTTCACATACACTCATGACCTAAAAATTATCTGAAATGGTGTAATTTTTCAACCTGTTCCCACTGTTGCCTGGGGTTATCTCTACAATGTCAGGGCCTTATTCTCCCTGGCCCTGCAATTTGTGTCATCAGTGACATCCATGCAAAGGGAAATCCATCAATCTGGTGAACAACTCAGCACAGTCACCAAGATATTTTAACTTAATTCTCTGATGTCATTTTCTTGCTGGCTTCATAAGAAAAGGTAAGTGGGGAGATGTAGCTGAAGACATAGAGACTGATACCCTCACTGTATGTCTTCATAGGGTGTAGGCTGTCTTCTTTCAGGATTTTAGCCTGAAATAGCAACAGTTAAAGAGATTCAGGTCTATTTGCTCTCATTTTGCATGCTTCTTGATCCACTCATGTTAGGCCTCTAGTGCTCTGTAGCTAGAAATGTAAGTTGAAGAGAGAGTAAGAGAAACCTGTCCATGGAAACCAAGAGAAAAAGTTATAAATAACTTTTTATTATCTCAAGTTCTGTGTGTGGGTGTGATTTTTCAACTTTGACCTTGGTTTAAATAAAAATAAAATTAAAAAGAATCAGCTCTTTCTTTACAGCAGACACTTATTATGTACCATCTATAATGCTTATACAGTTCATGAAAGCAAATTTGAAAGGGAGTGAAGGAGACTTTAACAATGCAGAGCAGCTGAACAAATATATAACAATTCCTTGAATGAATGATTGGATGATACCTAATAGCAGGGAGTTTGCAATAGTACAAGATTATCCTCTGATAATTCTTCAGTTGTGACTGTGGCTGCCTGATAATCCCTGAAGCTTCTAATCTGCAGGATCTGAATCCATAAAGAATGATAAAAAAAAAACTTTACAATCAATTATAGTTACAGCCACAGAGCCATTAGTGAGCAGGTGAAACAAGTATGACCTTTTTAACTTCAAAGTCATGTCAAAAGGAAAAAAAAAAAATAAAAAAAAAATATATATATATATCTATCTCTCCAAACCCTTAATCCTCTTGGAATTTAAAATAAAAATGTGAGCATTTTTAATATAAAGTTTATTGCTTTTCAAATTCAGAAGATAGTTCTCTTTTCTTTTCCTGGGCTTTGTTTCTTTTTGTCAGTCATATTAGCTTCAAGCCCCCAGTCAGAAACTCTTCATTTAATTGTACAATGGATGAATACATTCTAGCAAGATGTTGGGTGCTAGGGAATGAGAGAATCTTTGTCCCATTTTCAAACTTCATTTAAAGTCATTTGCCTCGGTCACTTTTCTGAAACTCAAATTTATTTTTGCAAACCTTTCCTTGAAGTGATTGTTTTTCAGAATATTCCTTCCTTGATCTTGCTTTCTTCTTCATGAAATGAAGGACATTTGTTTCTGTGTTTTTACTCTCATGGTTTATGTTTGACTACATCTAGGTAACATGCTCCTCATGAAGGCTCTGATACTACAGACTACGCATGAATAAAAATAATTTCTATGTGCAAGGAAAATTCATGAAGTTTCACAAGTGACAAGAAAATCCACTGTGAACGACCAAATTATGTTAAGTAATGACATTAAAGCACTGGGGACTGTACTGTGGGAAACGGCTGTGAAAAAAAGTCAGGTGAAAATATCCATTCAGATTGGATCACATCAGGTAACTTCTGATGTAAACATAAAGACAGGAGTGAAACATGCACACTCAGTTAAAAATGTAATGAACAGACTGGTCACAAATCCTTTATAGATTTCATGGACTCTGCCTTTTTGTGACTTACAAGCAAGTGAATATTGTCTCAGGTTATAAACCTGAGTTATCATTTTGGGGGGAATTAACTTATATTTTATACTAGGAAGCATTTTCCATTTTGGTTCTGTAACAGTGAAAATGGTGGAAAGGACCTCCTTTGTAGTAGACTTTGGAAACAGAACTAAAGTCAGTAGACTGCAGTTACTTCTGCAGCTGTTAATCTCACTTTTCCACTTATGTAGGACAGAGACCTGTAAAGCATTGCTGGTCCCAGCAAGGTCTTAAGGATTTTAAGTTTGGGACTTGACAGTGGGAACTAAAACTTCAGGAATTTAGGTAAAAGTGTTATCTGTCCCTGCTTCAAAATGAAGGCTACATAACTGTATGGTAAATTCAGCTTACTTGGACTTTTTTTTTTTTTTTTTAAATCTTGTTTTCTACCTTTGTTAAATAATTATTGACAAATGCTTGAATATCAGTTCAAATAGCATATAGTTGAAAGGAAATACCAGTTGAACATGCAGAACTGAATAATAATAATAAAGGTCAGATCTATGATACTAAAATAATTGTGAGATGGGCAGTTACATAATGGCAATAACTGGACTTGCTCTGTCAAACAATGAGCAAAGGAAAATCCTCATTATTGAGGTCTTAGATGAACAACCCAAGAACCTTGACTCTACAGTGTGCAGCTATATTTAAACACAGCAGCCTAGTATGTGAATTAGAAATTAGTGTCCCTTAGCTATGGGACACTTCATTTTAGCTATTACCTATCAAAGTGGAAAGGTTCCTTTTTTTCTTCACCCTTATTATGGGAACTGAGAGTATCATAAACTAACTGTCACTACCACAGTTTGCTGGTACCAATATTGCATTCACTTCACTGTTACAAAGGACTATGTCTTTACTATAGTTTGACAGAGATGTACACCAAAAAGATGATGGACTTTTTGTCCAATACACATCATTGTCTTGATTTGTATTCTGGCAGAGAATGAACAGGAAACTGGAGCTGAAGAAAAAAAGGACAAAGACAGAACAAAAGCTAAGCCCTGGCCACCTCCCTGACAAGATGAGATAATCATGCTGTCCACAAGAAAAGCCCTTCAAATGAACAATAAGTTAAGTGCATTTCTTCCTTTAAGTCACCTTGGCATACTGAAATACTTAACTTTAAGAAGAACAGGACATCAAAGGACACTCATTAGAAAATGTGACTCCTGATGGATAATTTAAGTGACAAAGTAAAGCCAACCATTTGATGTAGAGAGGTCTTGTCAACATGTTTTTCACAGCTGCAATAAAGTTGGAGACTATTTTTTTCTGGTAGCTGCAGAAACTTGCTTGCCAAGAGCTGCAAATTCAGCTAACAAAATTCATGATGGAACTGCTGCTTTTTAGGACAATAATATCCTGTCATTCAGTCCAATAGGATCAACACCCACTTTCAGGTTTACTGTACAGGATATGCACTAGGAAAAGGATAGAATGCTGTCAGTGAGTTAGAGCTGGATTTTCACTGTGGGGTGCTCCATAGGATGTGGACTGGGTCAGACAAGGAAGAGTCCTTTTCAGCTTGCTGGTGCTCATAACACTTGATAATCTGTTTAGTTTTGACAGGGATAAAACGGTTTCTTCTTTCAGTAAAAAATATTGTAATAAAACAAAAGCTAAAGGGGATAAAAAGTTGGACAAAATTTTTGGCCTGTCTTTTAAGGTAATCACTTTTGTTCCATTTATAGATCTTTAAAAGAAAATCAGTTTTATATGAGATTTTCCCATGTACTTTCCATGCCACTTTGATAATGGATGTGTGATCTTACAGAAATGCTTCTTACTTATTGATGATGTTAAAGGGATTCTATACTATTATGCAGAAAGCTAATACAGATGGACAAAACTTCAGTGAGTAAATGAATTTCAGGTACCTGCACTGAAGCATTTTTCCTTTTACATTCTCTTTAATTTAATTGAAAATACTTTTGTTTAGATCACTGGTGGCTTGCATTACTGTGAATTTATCAGTGTTGTTATGTAAGAAGTGGAAAGTGAAGTGACCTACTGACAGAAGCTGAAATTCACACAGCATTTTTGTCTGTCTGCCCTTAAGAAACATATTGGTATCACTCTCTGGAAGTGATGCACCCACTGCTGTTTGTTCAAGATCCCATCCTTGACTTCACTGAACCAAATCACATGCCACTGACTTTGAAACAGAGCTGCCCACTGATGGCAAAAGGCCCTAGACCAGACTTCAGAGTCAGCATAATCTATCAGCTAGAGAGCTGCTCAGACTCTTCATTTCTGCTTCACCAGTTTTACCTGGCTCTTCCCATTTAGAGAACTCTCAGATAGCAAATGTCCTATGCTAAGCTCTGTGCTCAGGAAACTAATGGAGAAGTTTGAATAGAACAAGCTTAGGAAATTAAACTGACCATTATACTTTTACTGTGTGTAAGTGAAAAAAAAAACCAACATTCACAATGAAATTCATAGCCGATTTTCATATCATTGTGAAAGAAAAATGGATTTTTAAAAAAGTATTCACGGACACTTTAAATCGTGACAATAACATCATTAAATCGGTTTGTGTTGAAGATTAATTGAGCTCAGAAAAATGCCATCCATCATTCTGATAATTCTTTAATATGTTGAACTCTAAAGCTTAAAGTTGTTTTTAAAAATAACATTTAAGTTCAGAAAAACTGCAGAGGCTACCTAAATATAGGAGACAACTGAACAACAACAAAAAAGAAACAAGAAAATTTTTAAAATGCCTATGGCTAAATTAATTTCATGACTTCTAAATCAAAGAAAGATAAAGATACTTATGGGGAAGAAAAAAAAGCAAACAGCCAAAACTCCTAACCTGCCAAAACCCCCAAAACCAACCAACCAAAACCCCCTCCTAAATAATGAAGTTTTAAATCCCATGTTTGAATCACTACTAGCACAGATACATAAGGAGCTAAACTCAACATGTCAGCTAAACTGGAGAAAAAGAAAGCTAAAAAAGCCCTTCTATACCTGTGCAGAAAAGTCTGAAACACTGTGCTGAGAATATTCTCTTGAGTTCTTATTGCTTTGAAATAAAAAGCAATAAATCCCAGGATTAAAAAAGAAGATGAGGACACTAGTGCCAATAAAATTTACAAACTCAAATAAAGGATTTCTCCATCCCTCTAAATATCCTAAAATAAACTCATAAAAACCTAGTTTCTTAAACAAGAGGAAAGTGCTTTCATTTATCATACTCACTATGTAAAAGTCATTGTTTCAGAAGCTACACTCTTTGTTTCTGATAAGGTTATACTATTACTTTCCAGCTCAAATCTTACCTGAGGCCCACAGTAATGCTCATTACAACAGAGCCAAGGAATGAGTGAATTGGCTCAGTGAATGCCTGAATGAACTAGCTTAAGCCTTTAGACAAACTTTTAGATACATCAGGAGTCACTGCTCTTTGTCCTTAATCAAACTTTCACACTTCCATGTTACAAAAAGCAGAAAATATTTGAAGATATTCTTCCAGCTTGAAAACTTGATCATCTATATTTACTGCATTATGTAATGCCAAAGGGCTCTTTAAGCTAGTAGAAAAGACTAAAAGATTAACCAAGTTTGGGAGGTAGTCAGATGAATTAAAACAAAACAAAACAAAAAAAAACACATATATTTTTAATAAAGAAGGAAAATTATCTACAAAAGTGTCTTATTTACCACTTGTTGGGCCTCAAATCAATACTGAATGACTTTCTGGAAAGATGGTCTAATCAAAAACAAGTTTTGAGGCTCCACACTGGAGTCAAGGGGGAAATTCTCTGGCTGATGTTACACAGAAGGTTAAGCTAGACTGTTCGTTTATTTTTTTTTCAGACACTGAATGGACCATCTGAGAGAGATGTTACGCTGGATATACCACTCGGATAAAGCAGAACTGGTAAGGAAGAGTTGCATCCTTGACTACAGTGACCATGAGGTAGCATTGAGAGAAGCAAGGAAAGTAATAGCATTGAAAGATGCTGTGTTTCAGGAGAATGGGTTTTGGCTTGTTTGGGGAATTGATACATGAAATGCCAGGAGGCTGCCCTGAAAGACAAAATCTTCAAGGGCAGCCTCCTTAAAGCACTGGAATGATCCATCTTGATCTACAGAAAACAGGCAGGCATGGCTGGAGGCCAGCTTGGCTCAATGTGGAACTATGAGTAATAATACAGAAACATTGTCCAGGTATCCAAGGATTGAATTAAGAAGGCCATATCCCAGCTGGAGTTAAAACTGGCGAGGAATATCAAGGCCAACACTGTCAGCAAGAGAAAGGAATACTGTCAGCAAGAGGAAAACCAAGGAAAATGTGGGCCTGCTGCTGAATAAGACAGGAGTCTTTGTGCTAAAGACTGCAGGAAAAGCTTAGGTATTCAATGTTTGCCTCGTCATTGGCAAAGGCTACTACCAGGTTTCTGTGCCTGTTAGTAAAGTTTAGGAGAGAAGCACTACCCATAGTAAAGGAGAACTGAGGTACAAGCAAATTAAATAAATGGGCTATATAAAATTTTACGTGTACTGACATTCAAAGGGATGGAGGGGACCTGGCTAGTACCATTGCAAAACTGTATTCTAGCATCTATGGCTATGACTGAAAAAAGGCAAATGTCATCTCTTTGAAAAGAGTAAGAAAGAGAATTCAGGGAACTGCAGCTTCACTTCCACCACAGGGAAAATTATGGAGAAAAATCCTCACAGAAGCTACTGCCAGTCATTTGAAGGACAAGAAGGTGATTGAGAACAGCTAGCACATATCTATGATGGGCAAATCATGCTTGACCAACTTGATTGCTTTTTATGATGAAATGACTGGCTCCCTGTTCAAGAGAGCAGTGAATGCTCTTTATAACAAAGCTTTTGAAATAGTTTCCCAAAGCTTCCCTTTCAAAGAGTTTCCTTCTAGCCAAATTACAGACATATGGGTTGGATGGCTTGATTACAAAGTGGGTGAAAATGTGGCAGAACTATGGGAAACAAAGATTGGTAGTCAGTAGTCTGAAGTCTGACCGGCAGATAGTTAGCTATGAACTTCCTCAGGGATCAGACTGGCAGCTTAACACCATTGTCAGCAGTCTGAACTGTAGGATAAACTATGCCCTCATCAGAGCAAAATAACTTCACACACCAGTACACGCACCAGTACACTCTTGGAAATGTAACCTAACCACATTTTGAGCTGCATTAACAGAAGATTAACCAGCAAGTTTTAGGAAGTGTCTATTATCCTCTACCTGGTACACTCATGGTGTGTCATCTAGAGTGAGTTCAGAAGAGGTTGACCAAAACAGCTAGCAGGCTGGAGTATATTATATGTACATTATTCTGAAAAAGAGAAAGCTGGAGGAACTATTGTTCCAGTCTTCAGCTGTAGCCATGATAGAGATGATAGAAGTAGACTCCTTTCAGCGATATACAGAGAAAGGTCAAGAGACCATGGTCCCGAATTACAGTAAGAGAAACTTTAATTGGATATAAGGAAAAAAAAAATTACAATAAAAAATGTTGCTAAGAGAGATGAGAAAAGTCTTCATCCTTGGACATCTTCAAGTCTTGTCTGAAAGAGAAGCAGAGCAACTTGATGTAGCTTTGCAGGTCTTCCTATGTTCAGCAGATGGTTGGATGATCTTCAAAGGGTACTTCAAGCCTAGTTTTTTGTATGAATCTGTGACTTCTTTTGACCTTAATATCCATGAATCTTTATCTTTATGAATCCATATGTTTCTGATGGAATTATGAGGAGTTTAGACAATGTTGGACTGTTTTTATAGAGAATGGGTTTGCATGTGAATGTCAACATTTTCTGTTTTCACTATTAATGGAAAAAACAGATGTACATGTTCACCACACTTTAGAAAAAACAGTCTTTAGAAGTGCCTGTATCCCTGAAATATTTAGATAGTTAATACTAACTTTTTTTTTTTTTTTTTTTTTTTTTTTTCCCCCACTGTAAACAATCTCAGTTAAGTGGGAATCTCAGTTACAAGTTTAAGGTTAGTTGGGATGAATCAAACTCAGATTGAAATGTGGATTAAATTAAAGGGGGAATATTAGTTTCAGAATAAATATTTGAGCACGTGTTTGATTAAAATAATGGAGATAGTACAATGTAAATAAAATAAAATATACGAACTGCTATTAGTAGCTAATTTTTCTATGACATCTTTCATCTACATATTTCTAAACTGAGATCCAAAAGGGACTTTGTAATCTTTGTGTTCTGAGTAACCGTACTGAACTTTTGTTTTAATAACTTCTGAAATGGAATCCACAATCCTAAATCATATGTTTATGCTCCTAAGAAGTGCCTTGAGAGAGGTGTATCTCATCATGATATTCACAAAAAGAACCTGTTAAGTGACTTCCTTGAATGCTATTTCTTACTCATTACATTTAAAAGACAGCTTCCTTAATGCAGGACTGTATCTTTGAAGTCTCTATATAAGTTGAAGAGGGCTCAAGCAAAGCTGATTTTAGGTAGCAACTCAAATATTTGAGCATTTGTTAACAATAGAGCACAGACAGATTACTCTAAAAATGGTGCAAACCTATAGCTTTCCTGTCTCCAGACAATATCCAACTTATATTTTATAGATAACTTTGTTATGCTTCCTTCCACTTCCTCCTATTTCACCTGTATCAACTTAATAATTAATTAGGTGAAGTGATAGTAGAAATTTTAAAATATTATGTATATACAAATATAAAGCATGAGTCTCTAGGCTGGATGTGACAGAGATGTCTATGTTCTTCAAATATTCTCTCTTACCTGCAAGTGATAATATATATATTTTAATGTTGTGGCTGAAAAGTGGGTGTTGGGGTTTTGGTGGTTTTGTTTGTTTGTTTGTTTGTTTTTGTTTTTTAAATCTTCCTTCTAGCAATGAAGCTAGAGTGATCCTTACTCTCCTTTGTCTTTCTTTTCTTGCATCCTTTAGTTAATCTTGAATTCTTTCATACAGGAGAATATATGAAAAATATGAGAATATATGACTCTCCTTGTTTTTTTGTTGTTGTTCTCAGAAATGCAGACTACATCTCAGAGGAGAGTAGCAAAGGGATCCCTCCTCCAAAGCTCCATATTGGTGTCCCAAGAAAATCACAGGCTATGCCTCAATGACCGTATTGTCTTTCTGGGTTTGAATGATCCCCTTACAGTTTGTAGAAAACTAATCACTAGAGTCAGGAAAGTCTGGACATATATTCAACAAACTAAATGTAAGTTTCTGCTTTTCCAGTGAAGTTTGATGCCACTTTGTACAGCTAAGTCTTCATTTGACTGTCTACACTGATTCGAGGTCATCTGACACTTAACTCTATACTCATCTAGAGGGGAACAAGTCCTCTGTGAAAATTTCTCAGAAATCTAGAATATTTTAAAATCATTGGTATGTATATTCAGGCAGCTGTATCAAACCTTCAATCTGTAAACTGAACTCCTACTTAAAATACAGTGGTCATTTATTTATTTATTTTCCAATATACAGTAGTAATAATAATAATAGTGGTAAGTATGGATCACAAGTTGCCATTATTATTTGAGCAGAACAGTCCCATGCAATCAGTTTATAGTAGTTACTCAGCTATTGTTTAGGCAATGGTACACTTTAAATGTAAATGAAAGAACACTGGAATGGGAATTAGGAGATCTGAATTATATTTATGGCTCTGCTATAACCTGCTATATGACCCTTAGTAAATCACAACACCTTTCGTTATTCTCTTTCCTTATCCATTTTTATCTGTCTACTTAATTCAGAAGACAAGCTTCTTATGCAGGGAATCTTCCTCTTTAATATTCCTCAATGCTTATTTAGGTATCTTATTAATTACTTTATTTTAATTATGGTAATGTTAACAAATAATACTTGTGAACAGAGTGGTATTACACCATGCATAACCTATATAAATCTGGGAAAGACATAGGGCTATTCTTTCATTTAGGAACTGTAAGACTACAGAGAAAAATGAGAATAAAAGGAAATATTGTACCTTCAGTTAAGAGCAACCACATGGATTTAGCAATCACTAATACATCCATTAATTACAGAAAATTCTACAGTGACTGTGGTGAGACAATAGTTTAATAGTGAGGTCAGCAAAAGGAGATAATTTCACTTTGAATGTAGTTTACTAAAGGAGTCACAACCACTTAGTGGATTTTAGCTGTATCTACATTTCAAATGTCGCTAAATTTCAGCTTTGATTCTATGAAACATAAGCTTCAGCATGACTCTACCCTTAGTTTTATTGTATCAGGCATCTTTTGATCTGATGCTTCATCCCCATTTTGCTATGGTTGTTTATGCAAGAGGCAGGTATACAGTGAATGAAAAGCATGACCTAAGCATAAACAGCACATGTTGTGTCTGAAACTGTATTCATTTTGTTCTGGGGCAAATGGCAGCCCCAGATATAAAGAATAACATGAATATGGGACTAGATATAAAAGAGTCAATGAAGTAAGTAAAAGCAAGGGCCATTTAAAAAACATATGAAAATTTGCCTAATTTTATCAACCCAAATTCCAGTTCAATTCTAGGTAGCATATAAGGCTTTAACTTCTGGAGATACAAGATCTGTTCCACATTACGTAGATCACAAATTAAATCTATTTCATGAATCTTTCATTCTTCTTCCTTTTCTGTTCATCATAAAAAGAGCAGTACCCAGCCCAGTCTGTAAATGAAAACTATAATTCAAAACCAGGAGTGAGTAGAGGGGTTGCAGATCACGACTGATTTAAATGGACTGATGCAAATGGACCTTCATCAGGTCCTGATTCAGCAAAGCACTTGAACTTATGCATAGCATTTAGTACTTGATAGGTCCCATTGCTTTCCTGAAGTAGAGCTTTAGATGCATTATAGCTGTTTCAGACCAGTTATGTTAGTCTCTTACTAGCAGGGAAAGGACCATTCATAAACATTAGCCAAGGTTTGCTCTTGTACAGAAATTGAACAGCAACTTTTGAAGTACAAAGTCAGACTGCAGACTATAAATATATGACAGCTGTGTTGAGAGGCTGTGGATAGGCTGTCTTGTAAAAAGGGGGAAAATTGTAACATGTCAGACTTATTCTGCCTAGCACTAGAAGTTTTCAAAAAATTATTCTACAAATAAGAAATTCTCATAATACAGGTGGGAGGAAATTAAAAAGCAACTCAGGAGATTAGAATTAAATTCAATCAGAACAATCTTTTTGTTTAGGGCTTTTTGGTTAGTTGGCAGGTTTTCCTCCAGCAACTAATTAAGTTATTTTTTCATCATGTTCCAGGTTTCTCATAAACTTAGTGGCTAGTGCCACAAAATCAAGACCTTCAAAAGTTCTCACACAAATGGTGGAGTGGTGAAATGTATTATCACTTTAAATTTGAGATCAACATAGTATTCAGGTTATGATGAACTGAAGTTATGATGATCTGAAGTTATGATGATCTCTATATATTTATGCAAGAAAAGAAAAAAAAAAGACACTATTTTTGACACAGGACCAAGGCTTTCCATTGTGCCACAGACTACTGCATGACACTATTAGGAGTAATAAACTAGGTAAAACTAGATTAATGAAAAATAGTTCAAAATTACTGTTTCTAGATGGGAAGTGCCCTGACGATATAGAAAGTGATGACCTGGACTTAGGCAGTCTCAGTTCATACATAGTACAACTAGTGATCTACAAGCTGCAAAGAGTTTTCTTAGATTTCTTCTTCCAATGTTCTATTATCTATAAAATATTAAAACATTTATTACTTTTATTCTTAAGGTTAAGGTTCTGAGAATGATTCCACAGAGTACATCTGCAGCAGTAATTTTTTTGAAGTCTAGATTCTTTGTGTGCTTTGCTATACCTGTCTTACCTCCCTGTTAAAAAAAAAAAAAAAAAAAAAAAAAAAAGAAGCAGCAATGACTATGACACTGTTTTAATGTAAAGCAGCCAGTGAATCTGGGCTTCTTAGTTTCTAAATGACTGTTGCAAGCACTGGGTTACAAAAGCAAAACCATTCACGGCTATCAACAATGTGCCTACATTGCAGGGAAAGTGAGTTCAGCAGTATGCTGAGTTCCTGGTCCCCTGATCACTTGGGTTGAGGAATCAGAGGAATAACATTTCCCATCTCTTTCTGTGCACCAAAGTGGCCAGAATGAACAATCTTCCACATGGCTGGGATGGGCATCTGAGACCCCTGGCTGTGGGGTGCATCACAAGTACATATCTTCTGTAATGAAGACACAGACTGCTTTCTTCTCCTGCCACCCCTAAACATATGCACACAGCTTAGCACTGTGCTGAACCCAGACTGGAAGCAGGTTCTGAGAATTACAACAGGAACAGGCTCTGCAGGTAACATAAGCAATGAAACTCTCAGGCTCTGAATACTAATGCACCGTAAGTACTGACATATGTTGGACAGTTGTGCAACAGACCTCAGGAGTGAAAGCTTGAGATGTCTAAACACACTGGTTTATCTGGAGCTAACTCTGGTACATTTGATCAGTGTTGCACTAGATGATGAACCTGAAACTAAACAACATGGACATCTTGTAGGCTGTAGTAGCCACAGCAGTAACTTTAGTGCACCTACTATCAACTATTCAATCTGAAATTGAGTGGCATGAAATGAGCTACTAAAGAGTCTTAACTTTCAAAAGAGAAAGGCCATATCCCGACTACCTACTGTAATCTGGTTCTTGCCTGTGGTCTTCATTATCTGGGAGAATGTTAATTGAGATATAACAAATCCAGGCCAGGGAGCACACTAACAATTTAACAGTACAGAAAACTGAGCTTTTTTTTGACTGGGAACATCTCCTGGCACTGTTTAATTTGCTAGTATAGATATAATCAAAGTGGGTGCATATAGAAGCCTTGAAGTTTGGATTGTTAAAATTTCAACACAAGTACTTCAGTTCTGTTGTCACTTCAGTCCACCATCTCTGTACATGGGTTACACTGAAGTCCAAATCTGTCTCATGTTGACTGATACTTTTCATTTAAAAAATGAGGTGTGACCTTTAGGAGAGGAAAACTTGTCCTATACTACCTTTATTGTCAACTCAAATGCATAATCATCACCAAGGAAGACAGTGTGGACACACTGGTTGGGAACTTTTCCTCACACGACTAATGTGGCTAAAAGTAGGTGTTTAGCTATTGAAGAAAAGTTAGAAGTATTATATGCTAAAATTGCCCACCACTCACCACTAATTCTAGCAAAGGTTTAAAATTATGTTTGTGCATCTATGTTATTTTATGTTAGGTGAAGGGAATTGAATCTGCAGCGCTTAACTGATACCTCTTTTTATCTCCTCTACTTTTTTGACAATGTCTCACGACGAGGAAAATACTCCAAATTAAACCCCAGCATTGCTTGCTGCCAAGTGGGATTTGTAAAAGTAGAGCTCCAGAATCTGAATGACTGATACCCTGCAGGCAGGAATAGGCCTATGCACTGAATCTGGTTAGGATGGAGTTAATTTTCATCATAACCACTTGTATGAAATGTTGTGTTAGATTTGTGACCAAAATGACACTGATAACACAGTAACTTATAGCTATTGCTGAACAGTATTTGCAGTGTCAAGGTCTTCCCTGTTTCTCAGTCTCCCCACAGCAAATAGGTTGGGGCTGCACAGGATCTGGGAGGGTACACAACCAGGCAGATGACTTGAACTAACCAGAGAGTTTTTCCATGCTGTATAATGTCATACTCGGCAATAAAACAGAGGTGGGTGGTTTGGTAAGGCCATATATTGCTTGGGGACTGGCTGGGCTTTGGTCTACACACACAAAATGGTGAGTGATTGTCTTTGCATCACTTGTTTTACTTTCTTTTCTTTCTTCACTTCTTCACATATTAATCTACTTCTATCACGAGTCATTGCTTTTAATCTTCTGTTCCTCTCCCTCTGTCCACGGGTTTTGGGAAGCAGATGCAAAGGACTGTTTGTGGGGTGCACAGCTGCCTACTAGGGTTCAACCACAACAGCCTCGAAGAGCTGGTGCAGCAAACATTCTGACCATAGTATGTCCATAAATGTCCATAGTATAGACATTCCCTCACAGTAGCCACACCTTGCCTTGTACAACAATGACTTCTTCATAGCTCAGTGACATACTTTTCGTTGAGATGATCCAGGTTCTACCACAATATTAGGTTACAGTGCAACCAGTGCTTACATATGCCTTTCTTATATTAACCTTTTCTCCTAAATGATGATATAATCAGAGTCATTATTCATGCACAGTTTTTTTTTTCCAAAATTAAGATATTCTTCTCCAACAAAGAGCCATAATTAAAATATATATCCTACATCAGAAATAAGAGCACCATAATTTCCTGCTCTGTTATTGCAAACTGTTATTGTAAGGATCATGTTACTTTATATAAGTATTTCCATAATAACTAACAAGTAATGGAAGAAAAAGATATATTAATTTATTTGCACTCTAATGAACATACCACATCATTATGGCTTCTTTTCTTCTTCCTTCTTTTCTTTTCAGAATTTTTTTCCCGATTCTCTCTCTCAATTTTTAATTTTTTTTTTTTTTTTTTTTTGTTTTTTTTTGTTTCTTCCTAAAGGGACGCTTGAATAGAACTATCTGGTTTAGAAGATGAGGCTGACTGATTACTGTAATTCATAGGGCCTTAATTAGCTGCACAAACCATTAGCTACAATTAGACTATTATAAAACACTTGATGCGCTGTGTCAACCATGGGGGCTCATTTATTCTTGTGGCAGGGAAGGGAGGGGGGAAGGGGAAAAAAGAGCACTGTACAGCCGAGCATGCTAATAAAGAATGATTTTTGATTTAAGATGTTGCCGATAGTGCCTCAAAATTAATCTCAATAGCTGTCTAATTTGTGTCGGTGGATGGTATATTTATTGTAAAATGACACCAAAGCTAAATGAGTTACCTGAAGCAGGACTGCTAATGTCAGCGCCTGGAGACGCAACTCCATATGCCGTAATACAGCAAGGCACTGGGGCTGAATACTCCCAGTGGAGCACTTTGCTTCATCTGTCTCTGAAAATGCAGCAACCTGACTTCCACTTTATGATCCTTAAATAATAATAATAATAAAAAAAAAAAAAAGTAGATATGAGAAACAAATTCCAGAACAGCTTTGAAAGGTTAGGGGGCTTAGAAGGGCATGGTACAGCTGAAAACCTTATTGAAATTGGATTGGGTGTTAGCATATGTAGAAGTGGAAATTACGAGATTTGTCTTTAAAGTGAAAAGAGAGAGGAACTATTACCGATAAGGAGGATTTTTCTAATGGGCTTAACACAGCGAGAGTGCATGAATGACATTCTTTAACTTAGAGATGCCTTTTTTGTTTGTTTTCCTATAGTATTTTCTAGTTCATATTGTATTGATCTGACTTTCTAGTTGCAAATTGCTGGAAATACATTTATAGATTCCTTTAATTTTTGGCTTTACCCATGATTAGTTTCCTGTTTAGCATCTTTGCAACAAAGTCAGGAATTTAAAAAAAAGGGAGAGTGTTTCAATAATACAGGGCACTTGGTCTTTTCTGTAACATGTGAAAATATGAAAGCACAGAAGGGAAGAAAGCAGAATCTTAGTAGTTAATATGTTAGATTGGGACTCAGAGACCTGAATTCTGTTCCTGTTGTGCCCTACATGACCTTGGGCAAATCCATTTCTCTGTGCTTTTGTGCAACACAGGGACAGTCATACTTTCTCTCCTATTATGCTTTGTTTCTTTCAACTCTGGGGCCTAGATTCATGAAGATAAATCAAGGTAATTTATCTTGATGGACTAGAAAGTAAGAGCTGAATTACCTCTGTGAATCAGGGTCTGAGCTGTTTGGGGCAAGAATTGCCTATTGGTTTGGGAAAATACAGCACTTGGTGTTCAGGACCAAATGTCATTTAGAAACTCTAAATCTTCCTGCAAAAAAAAACCCAACAAGCTGCTAATAGGATGGGGTTGTTACACTGCATACACTGTGATTAACTAACTGATGATCTTCATTGATGCTGCAGCTGCCAATACACTTTGTACTATCCTCAGTCATTAATATCTCAGCAGAAGCAGAGCTCAGATTGTCCAGCTCCAAAATTACAAGCCTCTGTTTCTGGAGCCAAAGGAAGGTGAGTCACTGATAATAGCAGGTTAGTGTCCTGTCTCTCACTTAGGATGTTAAACACTATTTCTTCTCCAGGAATCAGAGACAAAGAATGGGGACGTGACCCTCATCTCTCTACTTATGCAGTCAAATGCAAATGTGAGGTGACAGATACTTGCCTCTGATATAGAGGTGGCAGCCACCATTTCCCATGTGTGGAAGTTCCCTAGAACAGTTTGGTATTGTATTGTCTCTTTCTGACTGTACAAGAGCTGATGTGGTATTCCTGTGCATGCATCAGGAAAGTGGCAGCCGTAACGTCTCTCCCTTTATTGGAGTCATGAAAACCAAATATTCTTTACGTATCTAAGTGTCAGTGAACAATATTGACATAATTTTAACATTATAGCTTAAATAAATGTATATGTTGTATACAGTCATCAACATGGAAACTGTTCGTGAACGTCTCAAGTGGAAAATTTTGGCTCCCTTCCGAAGAAAAACAAACCAACAAATGGTCACAAGATATTATAGAAGTTGAAAAGGACACAGGGAAAAAAAAAAAAAAGCAAACAAACAAACAAAACATTTGTCCTACATACCTATGTAAGTATACATATGCATGCATGCATGCATACATACACATGGATGTAGGCATTTATATAGAAAATGTTCATATAACTAATAAATTATCTTCCATCCAAAAATCTAAAAAAGCCTCTTGTTACCCATTTCAGTCAGACTCTTCAAAATGCAGTAATTTATATATGAGCATGGGGCTCTGGAAAAGTTTGGTGTGAGAGAGAATTCAGTAATTAGTATTTAATTGTAAAAAGGAACTTATTTAGATAGGGTGGCCATATTATAATTATGGTGAAAAGATGAAAAAGGATTTTCTCCATGATGAAGGAAGGATCACTCAAGGTTGACCAAGAGTTCAGTTCAATCTAGTAGCATGATTGCAATTAGCAATCACACTCATAAATAGTACTCCACTGGGATTTGAGAAAATACTCTGGCCTTATGGAAAAAAACAAAGGTTAAGTCCTGCTATAGATTGATGAGGAGGGACAGCTGGTATTTGCAAAAGGAAGAAGTTAAGTCTTTTGCTTTAGGACTAATTATCAACATGTTTTCATAAGAGTCCACGGTCTACACAAATGAATGTAGGGATATTCTAAATAAATTGACCTCTTTTTAGACAACATCAGCAAACAGCATGGAGGAAATAGGTGTGGTGGGTGGCTTCTCTGACAGAAAAATAATTCCCATAAGATGGGAAAGTGTATTCAAAGTGTGTGGTCTTATGAAATTTATTAAACATTCATTCAGTGATTATGAAACAATCACTATTCAGGCAGCAGTTTGTTCATTTTGCAGGCAGTCACCTTTCAATAATGATGACAGAAGATGTGGCTGAATCAGGGATTGTCCCTCGGGGGACTTTTCTCAAGCCCTCCCAAAACACGATGCTTAGGCTGCAGCAGTGAGACTGCCAGCCCAGGAGATGGTTTTCAGCTCTTAGCAGTAACAGAGCAGCAAGAGAAGCCAGAAACAATCCTAACCTACTCGTTTTCAGCCCCACATGAAATGATTTAATAGCTTTTCTGACTATTTAGACTCCTTTCCATGACTCCTCAGGTTTTGGATTTCCATTTCTGAAGCAGTGCTTGTTTGGCTTGAATAACCCCTTCAACACAGTCATTTACATTTTCCCTCCCTCCTTCCTTTCATGTCAAAGGGTATGCAGGCCTTCTATGACTTTGTTATAGCTATGGTACATTTACATGAAAAGGAGATGAAGGATTTCAGAAGGATGTTTTCAAAGGCGAAAACGGCAGGCAGGCGTGAGATTCCTATTAAGGATCTACGTGTGCTGAGGGCCTTCAGAAGTCTTGCTTTAATTTCCTGGCTTCTGGAGTTAGAATCACCCTGTCTTCTGGCGGTTGGGTTTTTTTTGTGGTTTTTTTTTTTTTTGTGTGTGTCTGTGTGTGTGTTTGTTGTGGGTTTTTTTGTTGTTGTTGTTCTTGGTTTTTGTTGGGTTTTTTTTGTTTGTTTGGTTTGGTTTGGGTTTTTTTTCCCTTTCTCTCCTAACTTTCCATTCAATAGTTTAAACTTACAATGTTATTTTTTGTAGGGTTGTTTTGGTCTGTTTTTTTGTTTTGTTTTTTTTTTTTTTTTAACTAACCCTGGGATATCAGACTTATGGAGTATTATTTAGTGATTCATCTATAGTCCCTACTTGAGCCAATTCCTGCTTGTTGCTTAGGACTTACAGATGTTTTGTACAGATACTGTAAAAAGCAAAGAGTTCTCAGTCTCCAACAATACAGATTTGAAAGTCATAAACCCTCTGGCTTCTGAGCAAAGAATGGAGCACTCACACAAAGAGAGCAGGTGGGAGGGAGAAAGATTAAGAGGAGACAGAAAAATACCACATTTTTTTTTATTTACTAAGTTTAGCTTAAATCTCATAAGTAACGTTAATGTAACATTATCATTTTTTCTTGTTCCAAAGGAAAAATAAAAGGTTTCTCAGATCAAAATTTATCACAGTCAAAATAAAAAATGTAACAGACCAGCATAAAACATTTAACAACAACAGTTAATAATGTATACAATAAAATATTGCACTAATATATTGACAAATACAGCAATAAAATATTAATGTGATTATGCTTCATCAGTGCAACAGACATTCCTCCTTGCCTTTCAAACAGTTTGCATAAAGCCTCTCCTTCCCAATCAAGAATTTCACCATAATCCTTTAAAAACAAACAAACAAACAAAATGGAATTTAAAATAAGGATCCCCAAACTGATTTTCCTATGACATCTTATACATATATAAACTAAGATAGCAGTAGTTTATTCTTGGTTTACACCAGGGTAAGTGAAATGAGAATTTACTCCATAATAGCTTAATTGAGAAGACACTGTAACCGTAGCTCTTTTATATTTTTTCACCACTCCTGGGAAAAATGCAAGTGCTACTGTCACCATTTTTTGGACACTAACTGAAGCATGGGGAGAGGAAGAGCTCAATCTATAAGGGAACTACTCTGTATGTGGCAATGTCCAGCTCTGCTGCAATGTCTGAAGGCAGCCAGACACCTGAGATGGTCATTGGCTCTAGAAGACACTACGGGTAAGAGTGAGGCACCTAAAACTGCAATTCATGACAGACAGTATTTAGAAATCTCTTCAAAGTAATCTTGGAGACAGAATCTGACTCTGTGTGGCTGGAAGCCCTGTCAGCTACAAATCTTCTCCCATAATTAAACAGGCCAGGTCAGTTCTCATATCAACAACAAAAGGTTCATAAGGTTAAAGCACTCTCATAGTCTGTGTTTGCTCATGATTTAAGTCCCACTTTTCTCTGAACATCTAAGATACCATGCATATAAGAAATTCTATTTAATGAATGGAACATAAAGGCTAAAGCAGAAAACTGAGTGAGAACCCCTTCTTTCAAGCATTTTAATTATTATTTTTGTATGAGATCTATATGGCCAGATCTTCTCAGCAACTGCTTCATGCATCCTGGTTGTCTTACAGAACTGAAATCTTAAGGGAGGATAAAGCCCCTGAAAATACTGTTTCTCTGACTGTATTTCCTACTCAGGACTGAGAAGACCCAGGCATGCTGTTTAAGATGAATGAACCAAATGGAATCTGGTGACACAGTTGCAGGCATGTGTGTGTTCTGGTGTGTATAGCATACTCTTATGCATGCAATTGCTAAAGATAGATTTGACCTTCCAGTACAGAAGGCCAGTTTTCACCTATATTTAATTCATATGTAGACAAAGACTGCATCACCTCATGCTTTGTGAAAGGGACACTTCAGACATCTCTCCTGAAAAGATGTATAAGAACTTAGATTTGTGTTTCTGCTTAAGCAAGAGAAAAGTTGTATGTAGCAAAAATGGTATTCTTCTCCTTAGTCCTGTGAGAGAGGCTCAGATAACATTGTTAATGGCTTTCAGACGTGTTTGGAATTAATCCCTTGCATCTGTTTGTCATCTTTTTCAGATTTAATGACTTGATGCTTTTCTGCGTAAACAAAGAGGTTCTCTTACTTGTACATGCTACTTAGAGCAGTGTGCATACCTGTAAAATGAAAAGGTGGCTAGACTGAAAACTGTATTTGCCATGACTTTGTTATGACCTTTTTTTCAGGCCAAATTCCTGTTCAACATGAGTCACAGCAGTCTGGTAGACAGAGGTGTAGCTATTGAGTCTGCTCCTGCACAGCTCAGGAAAAAAGCGGGGATTCTTGTAGCTAAACGCATACATCAATAGTATAGAAACTTTACCTTAGCTACTCTTCTTCTATTTCATTTGATGAAGACCAATAGACACTTTCAGATCACAATTTATCTAACCTCTTTTGGATGTCTACTTTGGTCAAAGATTAATTGTATCCTAGAAACGCCCATGGAATAAGATGGTGTCTATGTTGTACACATATACACTTAGTCATGTGAATTCCTCTATAGGTTTAAAGACGGTGGAAAGCAAAAGCTGATATTGAAAGTCCTTCTCCATTCCTTATATTAAAGTCACCATATGCCTCTTGCTCCATAAGGAAGAAAAATTCCCCTGTAAATTACAGCAGAGAACTAACTTCATGTGTAGAAAGGATCATTTATAGGGGAAAAAAATAATACCATGAAACAAATGCAGGAAACAAAGCAGACTAAACAGATAGAGATTGATATTGATTCTATTATTCTTATACTTGAAACTGGCTGCTGGAAAATTAGGTGTGATACTAGACCTTTGGCCAAAGTGCCAGAACTGGAAATGTCTCAAATGCCTTCTACATTCCTTGCTTGCATAACACAGGAGATTTGTTCTGAGTCTGTCTTTCACTGTAATACTCAGAGTGAGGGAGGCAGGTTCATAAACGATGACATTTTCTAGCTCTGCCTCCTACAGAAACCAGCTGTCGATGAGTACCAGCAGCCATCAAGCTGAATGTCTTTAGTGGCTCCTGCTGTTGTGTGGGCAGCTCTCATGCATGCCACCGATATAGATACAGAAGTGCTTGACTGTCGTTGCCTTTGCAGGTTCAGCACGAAGACCTGGGTCAATCCCTCAGTAACGCTGTGGCCATAAGTCTGGAATTCTGCTATTCATTTCCAAACTAGCAGGAAACATCACAGGTTATTCAAAGATCTTCCATCTTATTTTCCCAGTTTGTGTTCCCACCCTCCTCTGGGACTGGAAAACAACTAGCATACAAAATCAAACTGAGAGAGTATCTATATGTAACAGAAAATGCATGTCAGTGAAGAAAATGAGAATATTCATTTGAAAGTGTAAAACCAGAAGGTTATGACAATTCTGAACTTCCCACCCCTATTCCCAAAATTCAAAACGTCAAAATTGCCATCAAAAATAATCCTGTCTTATGAATGCGTTTTGGTTTTAGTGAATCAACACTAACTGTTTGTATTTGTTGTTGTTTTTTTTTGTTGTTGGTTGGTTGGTTGGGTTTTTTGTTTGTTTTGCCAAAACATTTCTACCTCAGATTTAAAGGCTGTCCCTGAGGACAAGTCTATAAAATGATGAGGACCATATTGGCTCTGATCCTTGCAGAAAAAATTTTTTTACGTATTCCAAGCATAATAAAAAATATTGGCTATATTTGTTCCAGTCTATCAGGTAAATATGTATATGTGCAGTTTCTTTAAAATAGTTAATTATTTACTCAGGAGACCAGAACAGCTGTTCTCCCAGGTAAATACATTTTGAGGAAGCTTTTAAAAATGTGTATTATGTTAGATCTATTTCCACTTAAATGCATTTTTTTATAATGCAAATTCTTTTAAAAGGGAAAATCTATTGCCTTCAGAGCCATTCACTTCTATCGTGTAAACATAGATCTGGGGGTCATGCTTTGCATAATAAAATTGCACCAGAAAAATCTTTGAAAAGTCATTCTTACTTGATATTGTGGGCCTGATTCTGATGCATTCATTTGTAAGAGTGACAACAACCCTAACTGATTTTAGAGGAAGTTATTTTTACATACTTATATATCAAAGCAGTTTCCTGCATAACAGTGTAACATATGTGTGTGTGTGTGTGTGTTAGTACGAGTAACATGGGTAGACATACAAGACTTGCACCCTTACTCTAGAAAAAGATTGTGTATGATGAAACATTCAGTCTGCCTTCCATGTAGAAAACTCAGAAAGTGATTCCTTGATCAGAGCAAACCTTTACCACACGTCCTAGAACTGGGAATGCCTTTGGATTTAGGGCTGTCTTCTCCAGTTTATGCTCACAGACTTTCTAGGAAAATTCTGACTTCTCTCCAGATTACTTAGATTATCAAACAGGGTATTATGTTTGGCATTTGAAGGTGACTTTTCTCTTAATCATTCTGTGAAAGTAATTTCTAAAATTTACCTTTCCTAAGTTACTTTCCTGCTCATCTTCTTTAAAAGTTACAGGGGACTATCACCATGGCTATCAGTATTAAATGTATTACAACACAATTAGAAGTGATGGTATCCTTGTGCTTGTGGTAGTAAGAGGTAAAGATCTGTAGCAAAATAAATCAACTTTATTACACCAAGTAATTTTCTTCTTCTACAGATCTCATGTGCTCAAAAACTTTTTTTTTTTTTTTTCCCCCTCAGTTTTTCTAATAAAAATATTTGTTTGGTTTTACTTTCCTTATTCTTCTAGTAGCAGTAACTTTGACTTAATACCTTACTTTATTTGATATTACACAAAGGGATTCCAAAAAGAGGAGCCTAAAGGAAACACTGGTCAAATGATGCTGATTTTATACATTCATTAACAGATTAATTTGAGGTATACAAGATCTTTGAATTATTAACCTTTTTATACTAATCTAAATTTTGTAAGAAAATGTGGTGTGAATAGGGATACTTCTTTAGGTGAGTTGTAAGCGACTGCTCAAGAGAGTACTTCAACTGTTAACATAAGAAGCCCTGAAAGCTTTTTAATTTCAAAACTGGGTAGAGTCTCAGAAAAATTGATTCCCACAACCTTTCCAAGGGTTCTTATTTTGATTAAATTAGAAGTACTTTATAGGTAGTTGATAGAGATGGTATAACTCCAGTGATGTCAGTGAAGGTATCTGACATTTTTGTTTTGATTGATGTAAACATGTGTTTGACTGTGAGCAAGTAGGTGGATGTCAACAGATAAATAAATTAAAATTGCTGAACTCTGTAGCTAACAATGCGTAACCCCCCCCTAATTTTCTCCCCCAAATGCTGTTCCACATTTTCTAATCTCACCCAGAAGGTTCTGTCTGAAAGCTGAACATTGTTTGAGACATCCCTCCTTCCATTTGAAGTACCTTGCTAATCCATCTGAACAACTTTAATAATAACTCAGCATCATGTCTTTTACCATTCTTCCTCCACTTTTTCTCTTTTTTCTCTTGGGCTACTGTGAGAAGTTAAATGATCCAACAACTTTGTCTTTTGTTGCCTGGGAGTGCTGCAAATTTTATTTGGTGGAATCAAGGCATTGGAAAGATACTATAAGTGAAACACCAGGATAAATTGGTACTCCCCAAATATGTTATGTTCAAGTCAGTTTTCCCAAACTATCAGTCTTTTCTCAAATAACAGGTATCTGATCAACAAATCATTACTCATCTACTGTGGGTGCAGTTTAAAAATTTCTGTCTTTGCACCAACATTCTCCTGAACTGTTTAATGTAAATCTTATTTCTGCAGTTAGTAGGGCATTTCAAACTGAAAGGAATTAATATGTTTTTATATATAGGTGGAATGACATCTCTGTCACTTGCCTGGAGACCAACATTAATTTACTGATATTCATGCTTTAAGAATATTTTAATAGTGTGATCGTGTGCTGTGGTTCAGCATGGTTTACAGCTATGTAAACCTTCCCATTATTCTAGATCACAAAATTGGTCTTTATTATCCAGACTCCTATCTTTGACATTAGCCAGTATCTGATGTTTCAGTAGAAAAGGCAAGAAATCAGTAACTGTTTAATTATATAACTGTGTGCTTCTAAACTATTTCTTCCTAATCCCATCAGATAAGGATTGAAACATCTTAGTCTGTGTATATGATTTGCAAATATATTTAGCTGCCTAAGCTTCCATTATATCAATGGATGATTTAGTACCAAAATAAAGGCTATGTGTGTGAAATCTGTTGAAGAACTTCTATTCCCACCATTCTCCTGACCCATTTAATTCAAGTTTGCATAGTCACTTTGTATATACAATATCTAAATCTCTGTTAGATGACATTTGCAAAACTTTGCTTCAGTGCTGCCTTCCCCTCTAGCTGTCTTCCCCCCTCCTAAACCTACAGCAAAGCTGGCAACAAGCTACATATGATTAGGCTTTAGCTGCACCATCAGGAAGACTGGCATCTTCATTTAAATTAGAAGTAAAATTCCCAACCTAGAACAACTCAGGGAAGAGTATATTTTTTCTCTTACTGAATGATTTGGGGTGCTGTGACTTGTGGAGTAGGGGCAAGGTGAAATTCCAAGCAGGGAAGAGCTGTAAACACTGAGAGATTTGCCAGAGATGATTTGTCAGTATCCCAAGCCTTTCCTGAAATTTTTCTTCCCAAGTTATCTTGAGGTAATGAGCTCTGCAGAAGAGTTAGTGTTAGTTTTAAAATATACATGTATATAGAAGTATGTATATAGAGTGATATTTACTTCAGTATTATTTCCTGGCTAGATATAGAAATCATAACAATACACCTGAAGTATTATTTTTATGTGTACAGAGTTGAGAGTAAAGTACACTGTTTACCTTGTAAGAAATAGAACAAGAATTTATGGACTTGAATGAATAAAAAGAGTTTAAAAATAAGAACAGAATGTTGTTTGGTTTTTGTTTGCTTTTGTTTGTTTTGTTTTGGTTGGTTGTGGTGGTTTTTGGTTTTTTTTTGTGGTGTTTTTTTTTTTTTTTTAGGGAATGAGTATAGTTCTGTTCAATATTTATTTTAAATATTCATGTTGCATAGTTCCTTATTTCTAGTGTTTAAAAAATGATTGTCATAAATTCTCATATTCCTGTCCTTTAAAACGTTTATGATTTAATAATAAGTCAGTCAGGAATGTTAAGAAACAGTCTTTTAATTTGGATAAGCAGTGCTTTTGTAGAAACAGGTTTGTTTTTTTTTTTTATCATACCGAAAGAGTTCAGGATTAGAGGCAAGCACGGGTTAAAAATAATATTTAAGTCCAGCTACAGAAAGCCTGAGTGATTCATATAGTTTCAATTCTTCCTGTGAATTTGTCCTTTGCTTTCAATTGTTCTTATTTACATATAGCCCAGTTTCAGAGCAGAGACCTTTTAAACACATCGATAGGTCAATAAATCTATGCTTTTAATAAGGATGTACTTTTGTCCATTCTTTATTTTGGAGCGTTTCATTATACACTGTCCTGCATGACTATACACTGCTGAACATGAAACGTTTACATCCAATTGATTGGATCTTTCAACACATTTGATTATCAGAAAGTGCAAAAAGGATGTTTTCAAGGTTTATAAAGGCATATGTTGACCTTTCTTTGTGAATATAAAAGCCTAATTCTATTGCCATTATCCACTCTGCAGAGGGGACGTGGTATAATGCCTGGGAACATAGAAACTCTCACAGCAGAATGAAGAAGTAACATTTCCAAGGACACATGACTTAAGAACATGCTTCTATTATGGATGTAGACTTTTTTTCTTTCTAATGCCTTCTTCCAGCTGCCTTTGCAAATCATGCATAGAAGTGCAAACACCATCCGGAGAATCACATCTAATAACATCAGCCTCTGCTTAAACACAGAATAACTGTCTGAACTTTGAGGCACTGCTCTCAGAAAGGAGTCTGAGGCATATTACTTATAAGCATGCCCCACTTTACGTCTTGCCTTATTACCTGTACACCGCTGTCTCACACCTATCAGAGCAGTGTACCCGTCAGATACATGTGCCCAAGGTTACTTTTAGGCCTGTGGATCACGTTCCTTTCAACCATGACTGCTTCTGCACGCTCAATACCTGTGAATCCAGTGGGCTTGGTGGAGCTGTGTGGTGTCAATGAGCTTCAAATCTTTCAGACCAAGACTCTTAGTTGTGTTAAGGCACCAGCTACTATTGAAATAAAAAATATTTAAAGGACTGTCTTTACTCATCTCTGTATCCAGTTGTACCTTAAAGGTGGTACGAATTATTCCTGCGATTGTTATGACCTTCCCTGTATGTAAGGAGAATATCCATTATGACATGACTTGAGACCAATGGCAGAAAAATCTCTGAGCTCTAAGGAATGGGATCTAAGCACTCTGGTAGAGCAGCAAATGGGCAGTGAAAGAGGTGAATCTGTAGAGTTGCCAGTATTTCCTCCGCAGTCAAAGGGATCACAGGGTCAGCAAACAGCATGGAGAACTAGTTACCCTTATCATGCTGCTCTTCATCCTGTCTTGTAGTTACATTCAAAGGCAGATTCACAGTGGCTACAACCTCCGTTCTGCCTCCCACTTGACATAACTATGACCCTGAGATGGTTCTGCCCACCGACACTGTGGCTGCACCTGCCTTTGCCTATGCTGTCTGTGGTCATATCAATGCCCTATTGAGGGTCTCAGAGTTCATAATGTTCCTGAATGCCGTTACTTTGTACACTTGAGAACAGCAAGAGTCAGTTTGAAGGGTACTGGGAGGACATCTCTGGCTCTCCTGCTTGGTCATACTTGCATGATGCATCAAAGGGGAGTATCCAGTCAAGAAGTTTCTGATTTTTTCCAGGGAAGACACGTGGCTAAAATCCCTAGCTATTAAGAAATATAGCAAAGAAAAGCGTAACTCTGTGGTAAATGTTTCTAAAACAACACTGATTTTCTGAAAGCTTTCATAAGTGAAAATTATATTCTGCTTTTATACCTGGGACTGAAAGGGAAACCAGTATACGAACCATTTCATGATAGATCGTAGCAAACAAACCAACAAATTCTATACTTTGAGGCTGCACAAGCTCTAATGCTTTTCTAATTAGGGACAAAAGACATGCCAATAGACAATTCCTCATTCCCCAGTTTGGGACAATAATTTGTCTGTTTTACTTTCTGCACTGCAGATCTTTTTAGTTAGGCTGTCTCCTTCTCTCTCCCTGTTTATTTCAGTTTTCAGACTCCTTGTATGACTAAAGGCTGGACAATTAAAAGGTGAGCTGCATTGTGCTGTAACACAGTAGAACTTCAGCAGGTCAAAAGAGTTCTGGTGTCGTTCCTATTATCATTGTACAATTTCTCTCACAAGTGCTGCATTGTGTATTCTGGGTTACTGTTCCGTAGTCAATCTATTCTCCTAGGTTTATTTTTATATCAGATTGTCATCAAGTGGTCTCCATTGTACAAAGTGCTATTCTCAAAAGTAGCTATTATAATTCAGCATACAATGATGAACACAATTACCTTTAAGTTCATTTAAAAAAAATAAAGAAGTAAGAAATGCATCTGAACTGAAGAAGTCTTTGTAGAAAGGTCAGTTGGGTGAAGGGACAATATTTTTTTAAATTTTATTTTATTTTTTTTTAAAAAAAGACACATATAAACTTCAGAAGTAGAAAAAAATATACAAAAATTTGATACCTCAGACTCACTTCTAAATGGAGGCAGAGAAAATAATTTACTGAAAAATTTAAAGTCTTATACAATATTAGAGGGTCATACTCTTCAAAAGTCATTATCTGATGTTTTTGAAGACTAAACGAAGATGGAGACTGATAGGTTTTTAAGTGACTGGATCTACATATGGGTGCAAGCGGGATTTTAATGAAGCATTCTCAATAAGCAGTAAGTTGGAATTTTCTTTAGCCCAGTTATTAGTCTAGATTTCCACATTTGGTGTGGAAACATCATTACCTCAATTTCACAGATGAGGAATAGAGACATGATGTATACGAGTTATCTACTCTAGGTTTCAAGGAAGTGTCTTTATACTAAATCAGTGCTCACAGCACTGTATCATGTGGTTTCTTCTCTCCTAAGGGAGGTCAAACAAGATGGAACTACACTCCTTTATTTATTTTCTTAAAGAGGAAGGTTCAAATTACAAAATAAACTTTAAAACTGTGCACAGCACTCTTTCTACCATATGCAGAGTTCTGGACAGCAATTTGGAATGACAAACTGTCCCTAGCATCACACAGACCAGAAAACTCACTGCTTTTAAATTTTGACTGTTGTTCTAAAACATATCTTTGTCTCTGTCTGCTAACTCAACATCAGCTACTTCATGCTTACCCAGACTTACATGGTACAATGGAACGACTTTGGAGCATTCATTCAATTTATGGACAGCAGGAAATCTTGAGGATAGAAGTTGACCCAGAGGATCAGCTTTCATACTCTACCCTATGTTGATTGATAGATAAATAAATAAATAAATAAATAAATAAATAAATAAACTACAAAGTCCACCCATACCATGGGAAACCATTTTAAAGTGCCTAATCACTCATCATATTTTGTGCTCCTGATGTCACTGATGGATTTCCTTTGGATGTTACTCCTTTCAGTCACTGATGGCTTTACTTATTTAACAGAACTATTTGATTGAGTAAAAGAAAATTCCTGTAGGAAAAAGCAAGATATCAGGCTCTCTTTTAGTTGCAAAGTTATGTTGTAACAGAATTTTAATCAATTTCATTAAGACTTAAAAAGATCTGGAAGCGCACAGAACCTGCTCTGTAGGATCAGCTTCTTTTCTCTTTAATTGTTAACAACAGTCAGTATAATGTCAGCCCAAATTAGCAAGTAAAATGGTCCTCCTATAATTGCTGGAAGAAACCTACAATATTTTTTCCCACAGTTGAAGTGTCAGAGTACCAAAAATCCTGGGGTTCCAGATCCATCAGGGATTTAAAAGAGGTCCCCTCAGAACTGGTTGATTGTCCATCCGACCCAAGAGTTTTTGAATAATGAGGCTCAATGAAATCTCATTTTTTAAATAAATTCAGTTTCAGTGGAAAAATTCTGGCCTGCTCTATCTTGTTATTCTTATCTCTGCATTTTCATTCAAAGCAGAAAAGCACAGCGCATTCTGTTTTGCAGAAATCTTATGCTAGAAGTAGGGGGTGTCTGTTCCTGTTGTTGTTTTTATCTTTCCTCATTTTTATTGGTAAACTATCAAGCAGGATGTTCCCCCCTCCTGGTTTTAAACAGCTTAAACTGATTGTATTTCAAAAAAATGCAGATGCCTATATCTTTTATAGGAGGAAAGTCATTAAATTTTGTAAATGTTAGAAAAAAAGAAACTGTGAATGATATTCTGGAAAGTGACGGCATCGTAAAATATGCACAATCTGGTCAAGTTCCAATTAAAAAAAATGTGTGAGCATAAACAACCTTTAAAAATAGCAATGTAAAATTTACGAGTGCAGAGTGGATTTGGAAGTTGTAGCCACGCCCAAACACATTTTCTGTTCTCATCAACCTGGTTTCTAAATCTGCATACATTTTACATTTGCTGACATTTTCATATACAAAGCAACTTTCTGCAGTTATGTAGAGAGGTATTGAGCCCTGTACAGCACTGAAAAGGGATTCTTCAGTGGTGGAAGAACATTGTGCTGACACTTCCATCTTGATATGGCAAACATTTCCTTTCACTTTTGTTACTTGGTGCTACAACTTCCAACTGCTTGGAAATCAGTTATATAGGATGGACCACTAGAGAGTGTTTAATCATTCATGTTTAAATACCCAACAAGGGGAAGCTAGGGGAGGTATTTTCCAAACCAAAGGCTTTCTATCAACACATCTTTCTTGATCGACTGCTCCCTTGTGAGCATTTTTTTGAGGCAAAGGATGACTAAGCCTTTAGGAGTTGGTGGATTTGCTTTTCAGTCCTCTTAGGTGTCATGAAAGTTCTCAATCAATTTAACTCAAACCCTCAAATTAATGTCTGTCACTGTAGTTACATTTAACTGAACTTTGAACATATTTTCATTATTGAAATCTTTGTCCAGCTGCTGTGGAGCCCTAAAGTTTCCTAGAGCATACAGATTTCTAACTTACAAACACGTTTCTCTGGCACCTGCAGTTTTAATTCTGGGCATCTGTATGCAGTCAGGTGTTAACAATATTTCAATTGCCATTCATCAGCATGTTCCTACATTACTGAGCTGTTGCAGAAATTCTTTCCTAACCTAAGATGGGAGACATCCAGGGCTATCAAAAATTTTAGTTAACCAAAATTAAGCCATCACTTAAATTCATTCAGCCCAATAGGGAGACACTAAAGCTGGTATATGTAATATGGAAAAATCAGTCATTTAGCCTGAGTGAGGGAGTATGAATAAGAATCTATGAGAATGTACCTCCCAATGGCTAGAGCAGTCATCTGAGAGGGCAAAATCCTGAGCCCCAAACTAAAGAAACATCTGAATTTTGCATGAAGCAGTCATTGGAAAAAAAACAAACCTGTTAGTCACTGAAGTGTGGACTTAAATCCATGACCCTCCTTCCCAAATGAGTGCACTAACCACTGGCAGTCTTTTCACTTCTATTTTGACTCTAATGAACTATTTTAAAATGTTGGCAATACTCTACTTCTTCACATGAAATAATGGTTCTGCTCATCTTTCTCCTGAGAGATGAGTTTCAATGCTTTTTCCTTTTCAAGTCTGTGTTAAGTACAGTAACAGCTGGACTAGTTTTACCTCTTCTCAGTAACTGAAAGAGCAGGTTCAGGGACTTAGTTTAAGGCTTATCTGTAGTCTGTCAATGCCTATGGAAGGGAAGGGTCTTACAGTAGAAATGGGAGAGTGATCCCCCCTCTCTCCGTGCATTTCTCTCCTCATTGTATTATACAAGTCCCAGCAATACTCGAGAGATATCTGGACCAGAAAAAACACTTTCCTGCAAATACCTTGAGCCTGGATTTCACTCTTCTACTGTTTCCCATGCTGTCAAGTATATGATTCTGAAGAATGAACACATTTAAGAATATTTTATTTACATAAATATAAACATTAATCCTATATGAAAAGGGTGTTTCATAGA
>NW_020799142.1:28976818-28996680 GCF_003259725.1 Athene cunicularia
TGTGTATTATGTTAGATCTATTTCCACTTAAATGCATTTTTTTATAATGCAAATTCTTTTAAAAGGGAAAATCTATTGCCTTCAGAGCCATTCACTTCTATCGTGTAAACATAGATCTGGGGGTCATGCTTTGCATAATAAAATTGCACCAGAAAAATCTTTGAAAAGTCATTCTTACTTGATATTGTGGGCCTGATTCTGATGCATTCATTTGTAAGAGTGACAACAACCCTAACTGATTTTAGAGGAAGTTATTTTTACATACTTATATATCAAAGCAGTTTCCTGCATAACAGTGTAACATATGTGTGTGTGTGTGTGTGTTAGTACGAGTAACATGGGTAGACATACAAGACTTGCACCCTTACTCTAGAAAAAGATTGTGTATGATGAAACATTCAGTCTGCCTTCCATGTAGAAAACTCAGAAAGTGATTCCTTGATCAGAGCAAACCTTTACCACACGTCCTAGAACTGGGAATGCCTTTGGATTTAGGGCTGTCTTCTCCAGTTTATGCTCACAGACTTTCTAGGAAAATTCTGACTTCTCTCCAGATTACTTAGATTATCAAACAGGGTATTATGTTTGGCATTTGAAGGTGACTTTTCTCTTAATCATTCTGTGAAAGTAATTTCTAAAATTTACCTTTCCTAAGTTACTTTAGTGTATTTTCTTGGCTTCTTGATTTAACAGCCACATTAATATATAAATATTAACATTTTAGAATATGAGAATCCAGTGAAATAGCTGTTGGAAGTTTGTAGCGTGGTAAATAAGAGTCTGTCAGAATTCCAGTTGGTAAAAAAGTGATGGTAAACATAATTTGATTTGGATTATAAATGGCCATTGATTTCTTTCCAAAATGTCTCTGTTCCTCACCTCTGTAGATAACTAAGCCAAAATATATTGATTTGTTAATTCAACACATGATTATGAACTGTTTTGGCTGACCCAGATTTTTATGTTCTGGCAAATCAGCTATTAATTAGAGAAATATTGGACTCTTCTCTTGTGAAATGAAGTCAGTACCTGCCTCACCTTTGCTATCCATAGTGGATGAGAAAGACAAAGAAGTATTGACTGCTGAATAGAAGCTGTTCTTCAAAAGATGCAAGGTTATATTTTTTCTACTACATAGTTATGCCCCATCTTATGCCCCAGATCCTACTTTTTTTGTTCTTATTTACATAATTACCTAATATAATATTTTATCTTTCTATCCATCTCATCACTGAAAGAATAAAAAATGAGAGAACACTGCTAACCAAGAGATCTGTGTTTAGAACTAAATAAATGAAAATTCCAAAGAGAGCCTGCTAGGAAGCACTGCAGCTTTCAGTGTCGCAATGTTTTGCTGCTTCCACACTTGATGAGAGAAATCACATTTTGAAGAATACTTTCCACGCAAGACATTTTTCTTCCTATCCTCTTCATTCGCACCACCTGCTTCAGGAAATATATATTTTCCACATACTGCTCAAATGAACTAATCTATTTTCACTATGTGTCCTTTTTGGCAAAATATCTACAGTATTTTCTTTCATAAAGACAAATTCTGTTCTTTTGGTATTTTTCCCCTTCCTTTTTCTTTTTTATTAATAAAAAAATATGATCCTTTATTTCCTCCTCGGGGGAGGGGGCGGGGGAAGAGGAAGAAAAAAGACATCAAGAGAAAGAACTAGGAAAAAGTAAACAAAAAAGAAACCATACTGAAGACTGGAGTGTGAGAGCCAAGCCAAATTGGGCTGACATGGAGAAATTAAAAATTTATGGCCAGACCCCAACAAACTTAAAATAGCATAGCTTCATTGAAAATATGTCTGTGAATATTTAATTGTTTAGTGTCTTTTGCAATGACATTTCTGCAGATAGCAGCACGAAGGAAAAACCTTTTTTTTTTTTTTTTTTTTTCATTTGGACTGAAACTGCCAATACTGCGTCAGCTAGGAAAGATGAATTATTTCATTCAGCTTCTACTGAAGGCACTTAAGTAGAGCTAGGTCCATGGGAGACATAGTTTCGCCAAAAATCCCACATTTCTTACCAAGGCAGAAGTTAGTCTGCACAAGACTTTTACTATAACCTCTCTATCAGTATGTGAACTTATCTATCCATCTTTCCAAACCATCTATATTATTTTTTCTGGAAAAAAAAAAAAAAAAATCCTTCCAGGTGACGAATGCAGATTCCAGACATTTTAAAAAATTATTTTAATCCCCCTCCTTTCCCTGGGTTCCAGATTGTTTTTGGTATCCTTTCTGCTGACTGCTCATCTTAAATGACAAAAGGATTCCTTAGTCCTTTGACACCTCTGATTTTTGGCTCTTCCATACACTTTGTGAGTTTCATCTGAATATAAAAAAAAAATTATTACAGTCAAGAATAAAGAGATATATATGTGAGGGTTTTTTTCATTGGTGTGTTTTTAGTTGTTTGGGGTTTTTTTATATTTGTTATTGTGATTTTTCTTAATTTTTTGACTGTTGGGTTTTGATTTGATTTTTTTTCTTTTTTTTTTTCTTTTTAGATAACATTTTTCTAAAAAAGGACACCAAGGGCTAGGTAGTCTATCTCTCAAGCCCTGTTTTGTGTAGTTCTCCCAAGGTACAAGGAGACTCACTCCAGTTACTATGCTCTGTTTGACTCATTACCTCTGTGAATGTTTCAAAATCCCCAAAACCCATGTCAGGGATTAAAAGGCCTCTGTGTAATATCCTGAATTATTTTATTTGCTCTTTAGTAATCTGTGGATATTTGATATTTCTTTTCAAAGGCTGACCCCTGATGTACTCTCCGTCAATATGGAGAAGACACCAAAAGTGGAATTCATAATGGTCTGAAAATATGTATGTGAAGGACAAAAAGGTGTAAGCTTTTCATTACTCAAGGAGAAATTGCATGCCATAATTACACTAAGCACATCATCTGACATTAAAATGTCACATATATTAGTAGAGAACCCAGAGAGGGAACTTCCATTAAGTGCTGGACTCATGATTTTGTCTTTCAAGGACTAAATTGCCATATACTTGAGATTGTCATGCACCATTTCTTTAGTCTCCTGATTTCTACTGGTATCAGAATTTGTTCTTGCCCAGTTTAAGAATCAAAGCCTAAGATTTCATCTTATTAGAATTAATTTCTGCTACCTTTATCTTAATTTAAGTCCTTCATTTTCTTCTAGCTTTCATTTGTTTCCTTAGTCCTCAGGTTAGCAACAGAGGGAAGATAGAGGTTGTAAATGCTGTTTGAATTTCTTTCTAAATAGGGGTGTTCCTATAAGATGTTAAAATAGAAGCAGGGCAGAACAGTGATAGCTTGGAAGGTGGAAAAGCCCAAAGGTGTAGGTGTCTGTAGGGAATGGCCAATTGTTACAAACATGGATCTGTGATATTGTATCTTTCGGTTAGCTCTTTTCAAAAAATTGCTGGCAATAGTTAATGTCTGAGCTGGATCCAGTTCAATACCTTGCAGACACCTTTTCAGACAGCATCTGTCTTCCCCTGCATGATGCCAGTAAAACAGGTAGACAGTCTCACTTCTGAAGCAAAAGGAGCACCTCAGTATTTCTACTATTGCCTTCAGAATGACAGATCTTCGAACACTAGAATTTACTCAGTGAAAAAGGTATGCAAAAAGCTATGACTTTGTCCAGCACTGAGTTCAATACTGAGTTCATGACTATGAGTCTTTATCAACATTTGAGCACTTTCCATAGAAGAACCCTAGGAATAAAGATATTAAGGGATTTTAAGGATGCTAATCTCATTTGGTGAGCACTATGCCTTCCAAACTGTTTTGAGGGATTGGAGTTGGTCTGGGTTGTGGCTAGAAATGGGTAGCCATATTTACAACACTGTTTCTTAGTGGGTTTTTAGTTTGGATTGGTTTGTTTTTTCATGCAGAAGGACACAGTTTCATATGTTAATAATGATGCTGTAGTACAAGTCTGTGAAAGCTACAGTCTGAATCTTGGAGGGTCATATTCTTGGAGTCAGTACTTGCAGGGTCACATTCTTTCTTTCAGTGTTGATGTGTTAAATGTATGTTGGGAGCAGGAAGCACAGCACTGTGCATATGATATCTTCCAAACATCCAGTGAGACACAGGTCTCTGAAGGCTAAGGGATCGTTATCAATATGCTGTGCAAAGTGGACAGCTTCCCTCGTTTTGAACACAGGTCTCAGTGAAATCACACTAAAATCCATGAGCCTTTCTCCCGCCTTCAGAGTTCTTGGGATACTTGAGGACATGTCTTTAAATATTATTAATGATTCAAATGGGCCTAGTATCACTTCCCCACGTGAGTCATTAAATAGTCTGGGCAAGAGCAAGGATAGCTAATATAATGAAAAATATTTTCCTTCTTTCACATAAGAACAGTGGAAATGTCTGTCATGGATTACATGAGTCTCTAAAGACAAAAAATATCAGGAGGATGCACTAAGGAATATAAAGTACTAGAAAACTGTAAGGCATACGTTAAGCATACTTCCTACACTTCCATACACTAATCACTTCATCCCCCCACTCTACCTCCCACCCCAACTTTTTGTTCCCAAATCATATGTCAAAAAAGAAAAGGAGAGAGACCTCTGAATCATCATTAAGAAGAGGAGTTCATGAACACAACTCTGCTGGACAATAAGCAGTAGCATGGGATATTATGCTCACATCCCAGCCAAAGACAGGAAGGAACATCAGATTTCATGCTGATACAGGGATGGGCAAAAGCTTTTCAAGGAAGATGCAGCTCATAGGAAGACCAAGGATGGGATTTCTTGGACCATGCCCAAGAAATCAAAAAATCGGATGAAAAATTGTTTATGGTTGCTGTATTTAGTTGTGAAAAAGCATGAATGGCTTTAGGAAAATTTGCTTATCCTTGCTGGTTGAAAAGGAGGAAAAGCTGTCAGTAATGCTTTTAGAACTGATATTCTAGAAAAAAACAAAATGTAGATAATTTCCAGAATCTGATTTCAATTTTATGAGTATTAGATATTATTACCTGGTTTAGGTTTGCCTAATAATGGTGTAAATAAAAAAAAAAAAAAAAAAAAAAAAAAAAAGTTCAACATGTCTAATATTTATACTCTTACTTAAGGTGAAAGATTCCTTCCTTGGAAATTAAGGGTGATAAAAAGAGAAATAGGATCATAAAAGCAATGAGATCTGAAAAATCTGGGATTCTCCATGTCCCTTCTATGAAAATAAGATTTATGAGCTCTGCCACAAAAATAACTTTGATGTATTTGTCAGGGATTATATATTCACTATCCAAAGTGACTAATATCAAACTTGAATGTGAGGTTATTAAGGTCCTTCTAAATTGACCAAAATCTCCTGAAAATTTTTCAGTTTTGATTTGTTGTTGTTCATTGTTTTGAAGGAAATGAAAATCTCATTTTAAACCATTTTGGGAGTAAAAGGGAAAAATACAGATACAGGGGTATTAACCTGCTGTGGATAATATACATCTCAGGGTCCATATTTTAAGTAAATGTTTACTGCATCATTAAACTTGGGCATTTACAGTATGCATGAAAGATAGAAACTTTGTTCTGTCAGAGAAGACAAAGATTTGCAAGACAGGGTGTAAATTAGAATCACAGAATCATCTAGGTTGGAAAAGACCTTGAAGATCATCCAGTCCAATCATTAACAGTTCCAACCACACCAGATCCCTCAGCGTGATGTCGACCCAACTCCTAAACACCTCCAGGGATGGAGACTCCACCACCTCCCTGGGCAGCCCATTCCAACACCCAACAACCTCTTCTGGAAATGAATGCTTCCTAAAATCTAGTCTAAACTGTCTCTGGTGCAATTTGACAACATTAGTTCTTTTTCTATCACTTGTTACTTGGTTAAAGAGACTCATCCCCCCTCTCTGCACCCTCCTGTCAGGGAGCTGTAGAGGGTGATGAGGTCTCCCCTCAGCCTCCTCCTCTCCAGACTAAACCCCCCAGTTCCCCCAGCCGCTCCCCAGCAGACCTGTGCTCCAGACCCTGCCCCAGCTCCGTTGCCCTTCTCTGGCCACGCTCGAGTCACTCAATGGCCTTTTTGGGGTGAGGGGCCCAAAACTGAACCCAGGAATCGAGGTTCGGCCTCCCCAGTGCCGAGCACAGGGCTCAGATCCCTTCCCTGTCCCTGCTGGCCACGCCAGTGCTGACACAAGCCAGGATGCCATTGGCCTTCTTGGCCCCCTGGGCACACTGCTGGCTCCTGTTCAGCCGGCTGTCAATCACCCCCAGGTCCCTCTCTGACTGGCAGCTCTCCAGCCACTCCTCCCCAGGCCTGTAGCCCTGCTGGGGGTTGTTGTGGCCCAAGGGCAGCCCCCGGCATTTGCCCTCAGTGAAACTCCCCCAGTTGGGCTCAGCCCATGGCTCCAGCCTGGCCAGGTCTCTCTGCAGCCTCCCTGCCCTCGAGCAGATCAACACTCCCACCCAGCTGGGTGTCACCTGCAAACTGACTGAGGGTGCCCTCGATCCCCTCCTCTGGGTCATCAGTAAAGATGTTAAACAGGAGTGGCCCCAACACCCAGCCCTGGGGGACACCACTCGTGACCGGCCGCCAACTGGATTTAACTCCCTTCACCACAACTCTCTGGGCCCGGACATCCAGACAGGTTTTTACTCAGCGAAGCGTGTGCCCATCCAAGCCACGAGCAGCCGGTTTCACCAGGAGAATGCTGTGGGAAACGGTGTCAAAGGCCTTGCTAAAGTCAAGGTAGACAACACCCACAGCCTTTCCCTCATCCCATAAGCAGGTCGCCCTGTCGTAGCAGATCAGGTCTGTCCGTCAGGACCTGCCTTTCATAACCCCATGCTGACTGGGCCTGATACCCTGCTTTTCCCAGTTTTCACAGAGATGCAGCAATTTAAATCAGCTAGAAATATGGCCCACAATCTCCTCAACAAAAAAACAAAGTCAAACTGTGAGTATGGAAAAGCAGGAATCTGCCTAACTTCTTTTGACTTTGAGAAGGTTACAGACAAGGTTGACAGTGTCAATGCATACAGCATGATTTATCTGGAGTTTCAGAAAGCCCTCAATAAAGTTCCACATGACAGGCATCTGTTTAAGTTAAAAGCTGCAGGGATCCAGGATAAGACATGGAAGTGAACGAAGAAATAGTTAAAAAACAGAACACAAAGGCTGTCTGCATGATGAGCTAGACTGCTTTCCCGACAAGGTTGATAATGGCAATGTTTTTGACATAATTGTGTTAGTTCTTGCATTTGCAGGAGACATCTGAAAATTTTTACTGCAAAAGGATAAAGAGGAAAAAAAAGAAAAAAAAAATAAACTAAGAAAGGGGAAAAGTTACTCAATAACCTGAGCAATATAAATTTCTGTTTAAAGTGGCCCTAGACTTGCTATTGTTTTACAGATTGTTGCAGCATGTGATCAAGAAGGGTGGTAGAAAATAAACACTTGCAATGAAGCAGGAAACCAGTTCCCTAGCAGCTGAGTGGAATGCAGCTGCTTAAATGCAGCCAAGCTACAATCAACTCTAAGTTGAGAGCTTGTTATATTGGAGGGAGGGGGATACAATCAGGCTGGATCAGTAGGGAAAGCAGACTCCCCTTTGATCTTCTTTTGGCTTTCATGCATGTATAAAAAATGCAAATAAAATGGACCTACCATTTTCTGTAAATTAAAGGAATTTTTTCCTCCCTCAAATTATCGAGCCATATTTTTTCCATGTGCTTTCAAACAAATTAAAACAGCTTGAAAAAGGGACTTAAATATATTGAATGCATAAAAGTAAGAGTTCTGCATAATCAGCTTCCAAGAGTTCTTAAATCTCTGTATATAAACTGTTTAAAAGTAAATTAAAATTATTCCTTAATGAAATACAAATCTGAAGTCACTTGAATAACTAATCGTTTTATGACCCATGCAGTGAATTTTTAATGCCTGCCTCTACCTGATTATTTTAGATATGTCTGTGTTGTAAATTAAAAGCTATATAAATCATTAATGTGTTGATACAGATCAGTGAGCTGACTACACTGTATCTGATTCCTCAGGACATACAGTGTCTGATACACCTCACTCTTATTTTATGGAGTCCAGATTTATTTCATATTTGTTCTTGGTTAAAATCTTATTTAAAGAATTTGAATGGACTTTGTATAGGATTTACAGAACTGAGGTTACCCGCACATTATAGACCTGCAGTTTGCAAACAAGCTACCACGGGTAAAGAGGCTATTATTTCTATGACAATTACCATGTACTTGCAGAAAGCATTTTATCCGTGGTACTCAAATTGCTTTGTAACCATTAATTAAGTCTTACAGTTCAGAAAACCCCTTTGAGGTAGGTAACTATTAGGATTTCTATCTGCAGCCTGGTAAACAAAGACAGAGACATTGACCACTTGAAATAGGAATAGATTTGGGAATAGAAGTCAGGTGTCCTGACTTTTAGTTGCTTAATTTAATGGCTAGGGAAAAAAACAAAACAAACCAAACACAAACAAAAAAACACCAAAAAACAACCCTCCCATGAGAACAAAAAGCACATTTTAAAAGTACAAGCTGAGTCCCTGAAGGAGAAAGAAAAGAGATCTGTAAAATATTTAAAACTCATGGACTGTTGAAGTTGGTGCACTTGTATGTGGGAATTTGCTGAAAGGATAAAACCAAGCCCAGTGAAATAGCATTTTTTTGCCTGTACCAGTAACAGGGATTTGCCTTGTCTTATTGGGTCCCAAGATTCTCTTACATTAATGGGCAATCAGATGGGTCCACTACTTCTGCAGTTGAAGTGCAATTGCTGTCATTTTGCTTTAACTGCTCCCACGACCAGTTGCCTTGAACTGTAAAAGCATAGTTTTGAATAATATTTGCTTGTTTTGTTTTCTCTGATCTTCCCTTCCAGCTTCCATAAATGACCTTTTTTTTTCTTGACAAAAGTACTTCATTTGCTGAGTACAGTTAAACAGCCACAGTTTAACTGAAAATTTGATGTTAGCATTCAGATGCATTTTTGCTTTCTATCAGCATGTGCCTCTGGGCTAAATTAGAGCCCAATATAATGAATGTTTGTGATGGAATAGGGCACACTATCGAACAGTCCCATTGATGTGTGGGAGAGCATTTACGTGTGATCTTACCGCCAAGATAAAGTTTTTACAAGACCAAACCCTTTGTCACTGAAATACATTCAGGTTTTACTACAAAATAAATTAAAATATAATTTTGCACCACGTGAAGACATGGCTTGTGAACATTAAAAGATGCAGCCATACAGAAAAGCCCACTCACACCACCTTTTGGCCTTTTCTCTAGTGATAATTTAAAAATGAGGAGAGTATTTTTAATAGAGAAGATACCATAGATATTTTAGAATGGATAAAAGGATGAAAACTGCAATCAAGTCAAAATATATTTACTGTCACTTATACCTGTGTAAATCCAGAATGACTTCACTGGAGTCAACAATGTTACCTTGGATTTTAAGAGAGTTATTGAGACTAGAATCTGTTCTATTATTTTATCAATATGGAAACCTGCAATTACCTCTCTAAAAGATAACAAAGAGCTTGTCAATCCTCTTTCTTTATCCTTGTTTGATCTGGATGGCTGATGTGCTGTTTTTTGCAGCATCTGACATATGTTAATTCACAGAGTATGTTTGTGACTTCCGTTGATAAGGACTCATTTATTTTTGTTTGGTTCCTTCTAAACTGACCAAGGAGGGGAAAAACCCCTTTAACCCATTTTATGGATGTATTGCACGCTGGTGCGATGATGGTATTGAAATACAAAGCAAGCCATAAAGACTTGTAGCCAGAGAAAATAAAAAGTTCTTCATGTGTTTGAAGTGTACTGTTGATGGCTATATTTTTTTCAAACTATTATCTGTGGTCTCATGACTTTTTTAGGTTCCTAGGATGAAATCAGGTAATTATGCTGAAGTTCATAATATATGTGCCTACTGATCTCCGTAGGAGAAGGAATTAACTACTTTTAAAACCAGAAGTATTCACAATGTCTGCTTTCACCTCCTAGATAAAGTTAACAGTCGGTTTTTACCCAGTGATCCTTGCAATGGGGAAAGCATGTTCAGCTTGAGTTTATAAGTGAGCACAGTCAAGCTGAGCAATACATGGTGCAACCAAGGCCTGTCTCAGCAAGAGCTCTTAACAAGAACGGTATTAATTGTTCTGGCAGTCAGTGGCTAGTGGAGCTCATTTATTCAGTAAATAGCATTTTAAAAAATAATCCGTACTTCAAAATTTAAATACAAACAGACAAAGGTTATTTTGAATCTTATGATAAGTTGCCCTGAAACTTATATTCTGAACACATATATATGCTATCAAAATAGCCTTCAAAGACTTACTTTATTTTTTCTAGCATTCATTTTTCATTAGCTTGTTTTCTTTTCTTTTTACTGTTATTGGTGTTATGCATTCTTCTGGTCCAGAATATCTCAACCTCTTTTACAGTTCACCTCAAGACGCAGGGCTTTTTTCTGGGATTTTTTTTTTTTTTTTCTTTTTTTGAGGTGGGTGTTGGTTTGAGGTTGGAGGAACAGTGTGTTTGGCTTGGGCTTTTTTTATTAGTCATCTTTATCATATTCCTAGCAAACGCTTTCAGGTAACAAGAAATTCTTTCCAAGCACAGATGAGAGTAGAGCAAATAATGTTTTCTGTGGATTTGTGGCTAGCAGTTGATTGACATTAACACCTAAAAAGCATAAATTATAGTTGAAATTCTTGTTTTGTTTAGGGTATCTACAATATATCTCACACGTAAATTTTCTGAGGTGTCTCCAGTCTTCCTGGGAATAGCAATAGAGACTTCCTTCTCTGTCTGCTGCTTATTTTTATAAGAAATAAGCCCTCCTAATCATCTCTTTGCAGTGTATCTCTCCATTGATTATGGAAGGAGCCTATGGTGAATAGGGTCTTGAATTAATCATTTAAAGTTAGGTAGGATGAATCCAGGTCCTAATCTCCCATTAATTAGTTAATGTAAATAATGAAGATAATAGTGCTTCTCTGGGTCCCCAGCAGGTGTGGTGATGGTGGGAGTTAAGGAACAGAGCTAGAGAAGGTCAGCTGATATTTTTGTCTGATTTTATAGTTCTAGCACCTGTATCTCCAGGGAAAACATATCCAAAACTAAAGTGACTTTCTTGTTCCTCAACAGGAATAAGAACAACAGGGACAAAGATTCCTCAAAGGCTCTAAGTCACTTCCACAGTCACTCTCTCCACAGAAATTATATTTTTGGGGGAACGTATTTACAGTCCTTATCTTCCTTATCCTAGTGGATGGACATTTTTTTTTTTTTTTAATTTTTTTTTTTAGTAAAAAAAGTAAGATAACACACTTTTCAAATATTCTTTCTCATTACTATCAGCTTCTAATTTATTTCTTCCACAGCTATTTTGAACTGCCTCACATGAAGCTGCACTTTAATTTGTCTTGCAATAGTGGCAATAATGATTTTTCTTTATTTTATATTTATTTTTTCTTAGTTTAAAGAACCCAGGTGTCCCCAAGGAATTTCTCTCCCCTTCCACACACATGCAGTGTCCCCTCAAGCACCAAGCACTTCATTCAGAACATTTTGTAGTTCTTTCTTCCACAGTGTAGCACTGGCAGAGCTATTAAAAGCAGTATCACACAATGTTCTCTTACACAAAAAGGTCACATAGAGGTTCCTACAAAAGCAGAGTTGTAAGTTTAAATGAGAGTTTAAACAAAGCATCTCTGACAGAAATACATATTTCATAGTACTAACCGAAACCTTGACATTTTTGGTGTTGATACTGCAAATGCTGTGAAATTTTGGTAACGTTTTATTCACTCCATATAAGCTAGACTCGTTCTGTGAACAAGTTTGGTACAAATTTCTGCTTCAGTTCAAGGGCCTTTCAAATACATCTTTATGGTAATTTCAGACGTATCTTGTTCCTAGTAATATAGCACCTGCTTGGTGTTTTAAGACCTTGATCTTTAGCTGACAGAAATCAGTGTAGTTCCATTGAAATCATTTTACTTCAGCTATAGAGCTGATATTCAGTCGATAGTACTCCCGAAAGCTCCTGGTGAATATCGGTGAAGTCTTTTATCAAACTTTTTGGGATAAGTAGCTGTTGGGGGAAATTTCTAAAAGGTAAATTTCAAACACTAATTCCCCTTGACTTTTACTGAATGTCAATGAGTCTTTGAGTCATACATTCAGAAATAATTAGATGCTGAAGTAAAAGAATAGGTGGTTAGAGATATTCTGGGATAAAGAGTAAAAAAAGGAAGAAAGGAAGAAAGGAAGAAAGGAAGAAAGGAAGAAAGGAAGAAAGGAAGAAAGGAAGAAAGGAAGAAAGGAAGAAAGGAAGACCCACAGCCAAACCTGTGCAGGTGGCCAAATCCAAAATTATACGACTCTGTTGCTGTGTAACTTAAGCAGTATCAAAATGTCATAGCAAAATTCTCTAAAAAGACTAAAATTAATTTTTGAGGTTACTTTAACATTTCTGGACTTTCTCTCTTATGCTTGAACTCAACTGGAATGCATTAAAAAAAATATGTCAACTGAGTAATCTGTGGTGCTTTCTCAGGCTACAATTAATGTGCAAGGCATGGATGTCTATCTCAGATGATTCAATCTTGGCATTTGGTTGTTCAACAAAATCCCTCAGCGTTTTAGGTATAACATATTCAGGCACTGAGATACTCAGCTGTTCTGACCTATTCAAGACATTTCAGAGCACAGAATAATTACTTATTAATTGACACAGAGTTCCACCAGATTACAGACTGGTATGAGTGCCCCTCCAAAAAACAAAGTCACTACAGTCATCCACTCATTCTTGCAGCTGCCTTGACATTCAGGTTTTCATTTTGTTCCGGTTAGAATCTGGAAGGATGTCAGCAGCCAAAAGAGTGATGCCCAGAGTAAGTGGTGTGCCTGTGACCCGTTGGATGCTGCAATACATTGTGTGAGAGATACCCATCTGCCATATGTTTCTGAATGCCAGGACAGAGCTCCTGATCCAGCTGATGCAGGCAGAAGATGCTGAGTTGTTGCCTTGACCAGAATCCGAACAAAGTGGCTGTTCTGAGATCGAGGTTGAGGGAACATGTCACGAGTTAGTGGTCCAAGACCACCTGCAAAGGCAGATCTCTGGGCACAGACTCCTTCATCATTCTACGGAGGAAACAGAATGGCTCACTGTAGTGCTGCGTTTACTAGCAGATGTGGTAGAACTCTCGTCTGAGTAGATAAAAACTTCCAGCAGGGTTTGAGCTACAACAAGATAACCTTTAGCATAATAATCTGTGCTGAGGGGTAACACAGTGCTACCTCCAGCTCCACAGTTTGTGCTCAGTGGATTCGGGTAGCAGCACTCAATGTGGGATGGCCAAAGTGAGAGGAGGTGGCCTTTTCCTTAGAATGATCTGTCACTTCACCACATGGAATCCTGATCAGTATTCCCTCCGAGGACCCTGTATCAACATACAGTATCTCCTTTCTTCTCTGGCTGTAAGGGGTGGGCAGATCTAAGCAGTGAGTGGGCTGGTTTAGAAGCCATACTGTGGTTGGTAGTGCTGAAGACAGTTGAACTTGGTGTTGGAGAGCTTTGGTGATGGTTTGTGGTGATCGTGGTAGTACAATTCTTCTACTATGTCTCTTCTTGGACGCAGAATATCGGTCAGGTAGACCGTTATGATCCAGTAGGATATTTGTATTTTTATTGGTTGTTTACAAGAATTAATACACTCATAATTACTTTTTCATAGATCTATTTTCATATAATTTCACTTTTTAAAAGAATTAAAAATCACTTTGAAAAGATTCTAGAAATTTCAGAAACTTTTTTTTTCTTTTTTTTAAATAAGTTGAGTATTTCCATTCCAAGACAGCATTTAATATATGGTGTACTGTTTAATTAATATGGGTGGTTGTAAACAGACCTGATTCTCCCTCATACGACTCAGAAGTTTTCACATACATCATTCCTAAAAAAAATTGAGATTCTTGCAAGGTGAGAGAATATTTATTACGTTTATACCATTAAATATGAATGACCTCTTAATTGTAAGCAATCAGGAGGATGAAATTCAGTTAAAACCTATTAAAAAAATTACAGCCTTTCTAATTTGGGTGGTCTTGCTGAAAAAAATTAAATCATAATTAATCAGGATTAGTAACAAATAAACTGAACAAACTTTGAATTTTAAGGGAAATACAAATGATGATGATGATAATAATAATAAATAAATAATAATAATGATAATAATAATAATAATAATAATAATAATAATAAACAATAAACAACAACTGCTGATACAGAGACTAATATTTAAGTAGTAATCCTTACTAGTGAATGTTTGACACTGAGATAATTAGATGTAATATCAGTTATATAACCTAAAAGAAAATCAGGGTGTACAATGGCAACCTATTTTTTTTCATAATACTGCAGTTAGATAAATAGAAAATGGTTTGCATTTCTAGATTTGTGGGTTGTGGGGTGTTTTATTTAGTTAGGTGTGTCCTTTTCTACAGTCTTCCTTCAAAGTCCTTCAAGTAAAGGAAAAGCTTGAATTATTTCAATGAGCTCTGGACTAAGCTTTGGTGAACGTGAGTGTGAAGTTTATCTACATAGGCTCAGTAAGTGGATGTGGTGTGTTACAAAGTAGAAGTTATAACTTTTTTTACAAATAACTTCATTATTTTGATGGGAAATCTCGAGAAGCTTATTTTAACAGTTAGGGTAGCCAGAAGAAAAACAGACTAACTAGCAATTACCTACAGTGATCAATGACATTAACACAATTCATCCAATGGTACACTAAAAAAAAAAAAAAAAAAAGAGAATACAGAAATGTGTCTAGGTTTATGTTCTTAAATATTAGATTGCAAAACCCTTAATCACACTTAGAGTCACTTCTTAGACAAGCAGTTACCCCAGAAGTAGAAAAATTACTCTTGTGAATAAGTGCTTTCCAGTGCAAATAAGGAATTCACAGTTTGGCTCCATGTTCATTTTTTTAGAATTATTACCTCTGAGTGTTAGATATGATTCCTAACAATAATTTTAAGTTGCATACAATGGCCCAGATGACTAAAATAACATCTTTAAACTTCTACTTAAAATTCAGAAACAGTAATAAATATTGAATCTATGAAATATATTTGAGGTTAAAATACAAAACTCAGAATTAATTTCATTTTAGTACTGTACATGACACACTTTACATCAATGACATTTTTCTTATAGCTACATATAGAAATGTGTGTCAGCTCTGAACAGAGCTTTTGTTACTTATTTGCTGATCTTTTGGGTCTAAAACATGCTCTTGGGAGGAATAGTAAGAGCTGATTTGCCTTGTGTCCTCAGGGGAAGCATTTGGATTGCATATCTTTCATCCTATCAGGGAGCAGTTAGAATATGTTCTTTTTTTTTTTCTAGTGCCTTAAGAATTCCACCAAGAATGGCATAGTGGGAACGATTGACTGCTATGAGTTGGGAGGCATGGATGTTGTCCTGATCTTTAGCTCTTAGAGAGCCTCTCTCACATGGAAAACTGCTAACTGGTTGGTCAGAAATCAGAAGTGGGTTTCAGTTTAGGAACTGCTTAAAATATAACCCTGTGTGTAGGTAAAGCTGCTAAGGCATGTTAAAACTGTGCAGACATAATGAGTATGCCAGTCAGCTAAAAATGTACGCAAGGGCTTATGCATTTAGCATAATTCCTTCCAAGAAGATAACAATAAATAGCAGGAAGCTGGATATTCTTCAGAAATTTTTGACATGATTTTCTTGACAGTAGAGGGCCAAATGAGAGCTAAGTAACATTTATTTTGCTTGGGAAAAAAAAATATCCTTAAGTTTTGAAGATTCATGTTTAATATTTAGTAATACATATTTCTTTCCCCTTTTCAAAGTGTTTATAGTGATGAGTTTCATTTACTTTGGGTATGTTTCTTAGGTTTACTCTTTTTTTAAAAAAATATGAAACATAATTATACAACATAAAGGAAAATTATTCTATGCTTTAGCAAAGCCACTGGTTTGTGAAAAATATTTCAAGCAAAAATATTTGATGGAAATAAAAGTGTTTGCTAATCTAAAAAGTAGATTCTAAAAGTTGTTGTGTGGAGGTTTTTTGTATGTTTTGTTTTTGTGTTTGTTTTTTTTTTTTTTCCAAAATCTACTTTATCAAACTAATAATATCCTTTAAAAAAATGAAAAGAAAGATGTGATTTTGTTTTGTTTCTTGTTTGAAAACCTGAAAACTATATAGCTGGCATTTCCCCATCTGTGTGATAAGTTCTGATTCTTCATGTGCTTGTGTGTAGTTACGGCCATTTATGGAGCTATGCTGCACTTTATAGTCTTCTGTTTTATCACAGGAGAAGAGTATGTGTGTGAGTTGGAGATTGGAAGAGGTGGAAAAAACATGTATTTCCACTGAGGAAAACATCTAATCTTTTCAAGAAGCAGCAAGTGGACTTAATCTTGCAAATGTGTAAAGGAAGTCACAGTTTTTTTCCTACCTTCTGCCTTTTTTCTCCCCACTCCACTTCTAGACCTTTATCCAACTCATTGCTGTTGAATGTGCTATAAAAAGTTAGACACTTTCAAAATCTCCAGAAGGTTCTTGTAGGCATGAATATATTCAATCCACTGAAAGGTAGACCTTGAGAGGAAAAGTTGTTACTGGACTAGGATCATCAGAAGCACTAAGGGGAAACAAGAAGCAAACAAAAAAATTACTCAAGGCATTTGCAGATGGGACAAAGAAGTTAAATGTTTCCTAGTTAAGTTGATATAAATGTTCAAAGAAGCAGAAGCATCTTTTTGAGGTGCTTCTATATTTGATTTAGGAAAATAATGTTTATCTCTTGATTAAAAAAAAAAAAAAAAAAACAAAAAAACCCACATACAGAAGTCTGGTACACCAGAAACAAACAAACAAACAAAAAAATGTGTTTCATGTGTCATTTTTTGGGCTAATTGTAGTAAAAAATTATAAATCACTCTCCTCTTTGAGGTGCTCTAGTCCCCAAATTGTTAGAAATGTTTGGTAGTTGTTCTTATTAATTGAAAAATTGTTGATTTCCATTGATTGAGTTTATGGCTTTAACTCATAGTAATCACAGTCTCTAATTGAAGAAATTACCACAATTTGCAACAATAACAACTCTTTTGGTAGCTGAAATAATGAAAATTTAAAAAAAAAAAAAAAAAAAAAAAATTTACTCACCTCATAGGACTTTAAGACACATTACTGAGTTGTCTAAATCAAATATCTAAATGTCATTTCCCTAGACTCACTGCATAGTCAATGGAGAGAAACTGGGACATCTTGGTTTCTCCTTCCTATCATCTAAAATGTCATTCTGGAATTGTTTAACTCTCAATGCTCACAACCAAGTGAAATGCTGGTGCTTCAACCCCAAGCCCCAAATTAAGGTTGACAAGTGGGTGATTCCCACAGCCCTTCCCAAAGGGGGGTGAGTTTGCCTTCAGGCTTCCCCCCAGGGTGGTGCCGGCCTGGCAGACAGAGCCATTGGGTAAAGGAGCCCCAGGGGTCTGCAGTGAGTAACCCAAGGTCAGGTGTCCCACTGAGGGATAAAGCTGGGACCCCTTACAGGAGGGGCAGTGTCTGTGTGTGAGGTGGGTGCCCTGTGCAGAGTTCCCTGTTGGGGAAGGACCTCCTGCCTCCCTGGGACTGGGCTCCACTCAGGTCTGGCTTTTGTAAGCGTGGGCTGTGTAGAGATTCAGTGTGTGGCTTCCTTGGTCTGATGTGTTCGGCTTGTTGACTCGGTTGTCTCCTGTCCCTTCTATGGGAGACTGCATTTCACAATTTATTCCACCCATTGTTGGTTGTGTGGTGTTGTTGTTGGGGTCAGTGGGATTGATGTTGATTATGTATAATCTGACTTGTTTGTACCCCCAGTGCTCACCCATGTACTGACCCTTTTGTATCAAATACAATTTGGTTATCGGTTCATATTTATGCTGACTGTGTCCTTTGTGCTAGGCCTAATAACTGGCAAAACACCAAGGAGACCTACAAAAAATGTGGTCTAAGCTTAAACTTCTGCTAGGTCCCTGATGTTAGATGTGGTGAATCTCGGTTAATTTCTGCCATTCACCCTCTTATTCATAATGACATCATGCAGCTGGTTGAGAAAGTGGTGGAAAAGTATTCCAGAAAGTTTACTCTGTTGTAATTTGTTCTGCAGAGAAATAACCAGAGAAGTTTTGGGGGTGTGTGGGTTTATATGTTCTGCCAGAATCAAATGAACTAAAAAAAAAAAAAAATAATTTAAAAACATCTTTTAAATTTCAACTTATTATATAAATGTATAAAATTTTAATATCTTCATACTCTCTACCACTCTCTGAGATGTCTCATCTTGTACAGTGATTTTACACAAGTTTTGCTACAGTTCTTTTTTTAAAGGTAGAGATAGCAAAATGTCAGCCATTTGATTATACAGAATTTGCCCTGCTTCTCTTCCAACTTTTGTCTAATATTAGATAAAACACATGACATGTTCAGATAGTGGCACAGTTTATTATGGCAAGATGTTACAGTGAACAAATGTTATTTCTTATTATCTGGCCAATCTTGAGATAACTGGGGCATTGTGAATAAACTTTGCGCTTTTTTTTTTTTTTTTTTTAAAAAAAAAAAAAGGGGGGGGGGGAAAAAAGGGTGGTGGGGGGAGAAATTGCATGGTCCACTTTAAAATCTAATTCAAAAAAGGTCCCTGTGATTCATCAATTCCAGCTCCAAGGCAAACAGTGAGATTGGTAGCACATTCATAATTCAACATGGTTAAATGCCAAGGGCCGAACAGAGAGCACCCTCCCGGACAGTACGAGCAGAATGACATTCATGGTTGATTCAGCTCCTTGCAGCAACTGTGTAATTGGAAAAGCCAAGGGAAATGACCCCAGTCTCTGTGTCCTGCTGATGTCAAAATACATTCCTATCACTCTGACAAGTGGCCAGTTTGGAAGCTTCCTTAGAATAGGAGGCTGAGAGGGAAGGTAACAGCTTGTAAGTAGCCTGAAATAGCTACAGCACAAGTAGAGTATATACTACAGAGTAGATGCTTTGTAAGATTTGTGTCTTGTGTTTTGAAAAGAATTGAGCAAAACATGCTCAGAAGAGGACAGCTGTTTAGCATAATTTGATGTCTCAAGTACACTGGGTGATATGCACCAATGTGCTTAATGACACTTGCTGCACTTCATAAATGTGTAGACACTGATGTACAGTTGATAAGTGTTATCAACAGAAATGGATAAGGATATTTGAAGATGCTGACACTGTGTTCAAGTCTAAAAATTACATAGTTTATCTGGACTGAGAGAAGGGAAAATTATAATCTAGGATGTGTATTTGGGAAGATCTGAAGCTCTGTATGGGTTTGGGTATTCAGATTCCTTCAAGGGGGAAATAAGTGGTTCTGAGTTGAGACCATCTATGGCATGTACTTCTGCCAGATAACTAAAAAAGTACAATTTAGCTAAACAGTGTTCAGTCAAGGCTTTAAAAGTAGGTACTACTACCTACTTAGTAATAATGCATTATTGATGATACATTGTGTTAATAATAATTAATATAATAATATTATTAAAAATGTATTATTATTAATACATGCACACAATCTTGCTCAGCTGGATTTTTCCATCTGTTAAAAGAAGAAAATGAACAGCGTTGAACAAATGAAGAAATTGGTTTCCATTCATTTCTTCTGAGCTATGGACTGTCACTTCCACAGTGAACTGTGGAATGAGGGTCAGCTGCATTTATACACCATTTAAACTGTTCATATATATATATATTTTTTTTTTTTTTTTTTTTT
>NW_020799142.1:28996730-29016772 GCF_003259725.1 Athene cunicularia
CTGTGCAGAGTTCCCTGTTGGGGAAGGACCTCCTGCCTCCCTGGGACTGGGCTCCACTCAGGTCTGGCTTTTGTAAGCGTGGGCTGTGTAGAGATTCAGTGTGTGGCTTCCTTGGTCTGATGTGTTCGGCTTGTTGACTCGGTTGTCTCCTGTCCCTTCTATGGGAGACTGCATTTCACAATTTATTCCACCCATTGTTGGTTGTGTGGTGTTGTTGTTGGGGTCAGTGGGATTGATGTTGATTATGTATAATCTGACTTGTTTGTACCCCCAGTGCTCACCCATGTACTGACCCTTTTGTATCAAATACAATTTGGTTATCGGTTCATATTTATGCTGACTGTGTCCTTTGTGCTAGGCCTAATAACTGGCAAAACACCAAGGAGACCTACAAAAAATGTGGTCTAAGCTTAAACTTCTGCTAGGTCCCTGATGTTAGATGTGGTGAATCTCGGTTAATTTCTGCCATTCACCCTCTTATTCATAATGACATCATGCAGCTGGTTGAGAAAGTGGTGGAAAAGTATTCCAGAAAGTTTACTCTGTTGTAATTTGTTCTGCAGAGAAATAACCAGAGAAGTTTTGGGGGTGTGTGGGTTTATATGTTCTGCCAGAATCAAATGAACTAAAAAAAAAAAAAAAATATAAATTTAAAAACATCTTTTAAATTTCAACTTATTATATAAATGTATAAAATTTTAATATCTTCATACTCTCTACCACTCTCTGAGATGTCTCATCTTGTACAGTGATTTTACACAAGTTTTGCTACAGTTCTTTTTTTAAAGGTAGAGATAGCAAAATGTCAGCCATTTGATTATACAGAATTTGCCCTGCTTCTCTTCCAACTTTTGTCTAATATTAGATAAAACACATGACATGTTCAGATAGTGGCACAGTTTATTATGGCAAGATGTTACAGTGAACAAATGTTATTTCTTATTATCTGGCCATATTTTTTTTTTTTTTTTTTTGAGAGCGTGCCTAGCAAATTGTTTGTGTTCTTGAGTACGTCCCTACCACTCAGTATCAGTTCTTTCAGAAATTTATTACAAAATGCTTCCCCATGGTAATGTGAAGGATGTACTTTTCTTTTATTAAGGTTGCCTCACTCTTGTTACATGAAGAATATATTTTTTTCCTGGGTATTTTGGTTAATTTATTCTAGGTTTTACCATATCCAGACCATGCAGACATGATAATTTGAATATAATAGTTGAAGATATATGGTCTTATGCTTCATTTACTTATATTGGTTGTAATACTGATTATAAATGTGAAATTCTTTATATTTTTTTCAGGTTGGTTTCCATTTCTCTTATATTAATTTATGTGCATTATTTTTTGTTTGTACCCTTGGTCAGAAATATAGTTCTGAAAAAGTGCTCCACATCTCTAAGTCTAATTATTAGAAATAATTTCCCTAAATAACTAATTAGTAAGAGTTCCATACAGAGCCATAACAAAACACACATCATTCCTGACAAATCTCACTTTTTGTCTCTTACGTCAATATTTAAGTGCAAATATGTATACACATACATGTTACAACTGACCTGTGTTTTTCTTGCAGATATCACATGCCCATTACTGTTGTTACCTGAATTATGATGGCCTAAGGACATTGCAATTGGGATGACAGCTATTATCTGTACAGTGTTACACTAAGAGATAGACCCTGATTTAGAAAAGTTCAAAAACATGAAGATGAAACTCTTGAAATTGTTGAAACAATCATTTCTACCTTATACCAGTAATTGAGAAAAGAGTTAAGATTTCTCCTCAGTTTAGGAAAAACTGAACTCTGATCCCGAAGAATAAAGTCTTAGACCTGTCCAGGGACAAAATGTTCCAAAAGAGTTATGTTTAGAGGAGACGTGTGATGGGAAACAAGGGAGAGCTCTGGAGAGTTAAGTAAGCTCAATGGTTGCTCTTAGTGGGTTCTGGTTTTGACACCTGTGATCTAGATCTTCAGCTGGTGTAAATTGACACAACTTTTAGAAAAGATACATATTTACACCAGCTAAATGATTTTATGCATTTTTAATAAGGATTATCCAAGGATAGATTTTTGTGATCCTTGATTCTGCTAGGTAACACATGAATCATTGAACACTGTGAGTCAGTGAAAGGAAATGAGGTGGACCACGAAGTGAAGTGGCAGAACTGGAAATCCTGCGAATTTGTTATACCAGCTACCATGTTTTAGAAACCTGTATCCTCTTGCTAGCATTTCTTAATCTCCTTTATTCGTGTGTGCTTTTGTGTTTGTGCATGGCTGCCTGAACACACGCACATGTGCACACACATGTATATATATATATGTATGCATCCCTGTGTATGTCTTTTTTCAATGAAATTTTTGATGAGAGCTGCAAGGGTGTCTAGAGAAATGTAGCACCTAAGTTTATGTGAATTGCCCATCTACTGGGCATCTAGTTCCCACAGGTGCCTTTAAAAATATAACTCTTAACTAGTTGAATGCATAATTCACTATAAATTATTTGCTCAGCTCTACTCTTAATAATGATACCTAGCTGTAGCTGAATAACATTTTTCATCTTCAAAGTGCTTTTCATTTGTTAACTAATTCATTAGCCTTCTATTTCTCACTGGTAAGATTTTCTTGATAAGCATCTTACATTTTCTTTTTGCTCCAGTTCTTCCCATGGCTTTCAGTTATATTCCCTCAGACTTCCCTTAACAGCCCTTCATTCTCTCTCAGTCTCTTTCTCATGGCCAGATTCATCCCTGAGGTAACACTACTGAAGTTGACTTGTGTGAAGTTACACCATGGGTGTATGTGGCCCTTGGTGATGACAACATTCTTCAAATATAATCCTTGTAGATGTTTATCCCACTCTCTACCCCCAGCTATCATTTGTCCAAGCTGTACATATTTACTGTCGTTCTTTTCATCTTTCCTCGGAAATCAATCCCTCCAGCCCCTTAATCATGTTGGTTGATCTTGTCTTTATTACCTCCAATTTGCTCACAATTATGTAGTCCTTAATAGCTTTTCTGAATAACTTTAAGTCAAGAATGACACACGGCAGGGGAACTGCAGTAGTTGTGAAATAATTGCAAGTGCTGGTGGTGCTCTGGAGAGGGGGAAATTTTGCTGTTGCCAATTATGTTGCTTCCTTAGTTCTGCCTAGATGGCAAGAAATACAAGGTAGAAAGTACTTCTACTAAAGATTTTTATTCAAAGACAAACAGAAAGAAAAAGAAACTTTTTTTTTTCCCAAATAAATTTCATAAAAATATAAATATATGCTTTTGATTTACTTATGAAAATCACTAAAATATTCTATGAAATCACACACTTCATAATTTTTTTGGGGGTAGGAAATAGAAAATGTTAATTTCCCCTGAACTGTGTTTTATCAGAAAAATAGGTTTCTGATTTAGTCTATTCTTAATGGAAACTCAGATAAATAAATTGATAAATTACATTTTAAATTAACTTGTCTACATTTCTCTGTATTCTCCTTATTTCATACAACACTTATTTGTCATCTTCTTACCCTCAGCTTTTTCCTATTATCTTTGCCTCCATTAATCCAATTGAAGTACTTTTAAAGGCTGATTGCTTGCCTTGTCTGACTCTGCTTCCAAACTGTTTTACCAAACCACATTTTACTTTTCTTCCCAACGGTGTTTTTTCTACATCATCTTAATCTTTTTCATTTCATTTACTGTACATGACCTCATCTGATCTCATATCTTTCTTTCCTGACCAGTCCATCACCTGCAATAATGACCTGGGCTCAGTGCTTCTTGTTGGCTTCTCAGGACCTCGACTGAGACAAACAATGTCCCAACAAACTCAGGTCTCCATAGCAGAACAATGATCTAGCACCACACTATAAAAAGGTGAGGTACCTCCTCTAACTCAGTCTGCACTCGGGCAATAATTAGCCAGACAGAAGTGTTACTATAAACATTTATGGTTCATGCACCCATCTGAACTTTTACATCTTATATATAGGAATGGAAGTTCAAGAAAGAGTTTGGGAAAAAGAGAACTTTAAGGGAAACCCTTAGAATAATGAATCAAATATAGTTTGATGTTTGTGTTATAATATAATTCCTTTAGTTACTAATAAAACCAAATCCAAGGAGTAAATTTCAGTTTTATATTTTTTATGATGAGCATAACTCTCTATATGTGTATACATGTTTGGTATGTAGGGCTGAGTGCGGTGTGGGGTGCATTATATTGTCAAAAATGCGTGTGAGTTTGAGAGAATTGATTTCTTATAGGAAGAATGCTGACTGAGTTGAAAAATATGTTTCTCTTAAGAAAACCAGGACTACTGATAAATATAATATACAAACAATGTTTTATTTACATACAGAAATATTTCCTTGAAATTGAATCCATATGCTTAGGCTACAACATCTCCTCATCTGTAATATTGGATAGTCTGAAGAGTGTTTTAATTATTTGAAAAGCAGTGTGTTTGCAATAACAACTGGTATGTTATTACTTATGCATTAGAAATTCAGTCATGACTCAACTTGTTGGGTTGTTAATAACATCAGAGCTAAAAATCCCACCAGGGTCAGTTAGAAAACCTAAGTAGAAACTCATATTAACATTATTATTAATATTATTAAACAGAAAGTTGAAAGCCAAACCAGAAAGTACAATGCATACATGTAAAAAAAGATGTTCCTCTATAATGCTTGATATTGATAGATATGTCTATAAAGCCTGTGCACAGGGAGAAGGGAGTAAGGAGAGCAATTGTATGTGAGCTGCGGCAAACTTCTGAAGATTTTGAAAAAAAATACATTTCAGCTAATTAAGTCTGGAGCATAACAACTAGGATGTAAAACCTGAGTTCTAAAACTCAGATCTTGAACTTAAACCCTGTTTTCCAAATTTTGAAGGTGCTCACATATACAGGCACTGACAGTATTATCAGAAGGTTTCAAAAGTTTGTCTGACTTCATAAGCGATTTTCTAAACAGTTATTTCTGAAATCTGCACATGATCTTTAGCTCAGAAAGTCTCTATACGGCTAAATGAACACTAGGAAGACACATAAAAGTGGTAATTTTTCTGCTTTCTATAAACTTTCCTTGAGCATTAGTTATGGATCACAACTGGAAATAGGATTAAGGGCCAATTTGTTACATGACATTGTTCAGAAAGTCACCTCCAAGAACCTTTTTTGGATAACCAGAACAGGGCTGGCAGATCTTTAAGAACTCTTTTCATACAGCTTAAGAGCTCTCAAGCCCCAGGTGTAAGAATCAGGAAAGGAAGGCAAGACACTTGCATGGATGAGTTCAGACCTGCTGATCTAACTAAAGGGTACAAAGAAAATGCACAGACAGTGGATGCAGGGACAGGTATCCTGGGAAAAGTATAGAGATGTTGCCCAGTTGTGTAGAGATGTGGTCAGGAGGACCAAGGCATGGCTGGAGCTGGTAAGGGATACGAAGAATAAGAAGGGCTTCTATAGGTATGTCATCCAGAAAAGGAAAGTCAAATATAGAGTAATCCCCCTTGATGAGCAAGACTGGTAAATGGGTCACAACGGAAAAGGAGAAGGCTGAGGGACTCAACAACTCTTTTCCCTCAGTCTTTGCTGGCAATCTCTCCTTCCACATCTCGAGTGGATGGGCTGACAGACAGGGACTGGAGAAGCAGAGTCAGTCCCACTGTAAGAGAAGATCAGATTTGTGACCACCTGAGGAACATGAACATGCATATGTCTATGGGATCTGATGATACGCATCCCAGAATCCTGAGGAAATCGGTTGATGTAAGTGCCAAGCCACTCTCGATTACATCTGAAAAGTCATGGCAGGCAGGTGAAGACCACAGTGACTGGGAAAAGGGAAACACTGCACCCTTGCCATCTATCTGAACTTCTGTTAGACCTTTAACACTTTCCCCCACAACATTCTTCCCTCTAAATTGGAGACATATGGATTTGATGAGTGGAGTGTTTGGTGGATGTGGAATTGGTTGGATGGTTGCATCCAGAGGTTAGCAGTCAATGGTTCAATATCCAGATGGACATCAGTGACAAGTGGTGTCCATCAGGCATCCCTATTGGGACCAGTACTTTTTAATATCAATGACATGGACAGTGGGATTGAGTGCACCTTCAACAAGTTTGCAGATGACACACCTGAGGGATAGGATTCCATTCAGAGGGACCTGGACAAGCTTGAGAAGTGGGTGCGTGTGAACCTTATGAAAGTTCAGCAAGGCCAACTTCAGGGTCCTGCACCTGGGTCAGGGTAACTCCCATATCCGCGTAGGCTGGGGGATGAAGGGATTGAGAGCAGCCCTGCCAAGAAGGACTTGGGGCCACTGGTGGCTAAAAAGCTGGACATGAGCTGACAATGTGTGCTCACAGCCCGGAAGACTGAATATATCTTAAGCTGCGTCTAACAAAACATGTCCAGCAGGCTGAGGGAGGTGATTCTGCTACTGTTTTCTCTGGTGAGAGCCCACCTGGAGTACTGTGTCCAGCTCTGGAGTCCTCACCATGGGGAAGAAAGACCTGGACCTGTTAGAGTGGGTCCAGAGGAGGGCCACAAAGATTATCAAGGGGTTGGAGCATCTCTGCTATGAAGAAAGGCTGAGAGAGTTGGAGCTATTCATCCTGGAAAAGAGTAGACACTGAGGAGAAATTACTGCAGCCTTTCAGTACTAAAAGATAGGGACAAACATTTTAGTAGGGCCTATTGAGATAGGATGAGTAATGGTTTTAAACTAAAAGAGGGTAAACTAGATATAAGGAGGACATTTTCTACAATGAGGGTGGTGAAACACTGTCACAGGTTGCCCAGAGAGGTGGAGATGGAACACAAAAAGTCAGGTTGGACGGAGCTCTGAGCAACCTGATCTAGTTGAAGATGTCCCTGCTCATTGCTGAGGGGTTGGGCTAGATTATCTTTAAAGGTCTCTTCCAACCCAAACTATTCTATGATTCTATAATATCTGGCATTTCCAAAGCATCACCATGTAGAAAAACTATGGCATGTTTTTTTTGATTTGGCTGTAGCAAATCCAGAATGAGTGGAGCAAGTCAGTGTATTCATTAATTGGCTGTGACTAAAAAACATAGAGGGCTTAAAGGGAGGGAAAGGCTGGCTCTGGAAGAAACATGCTTTACCACTTTGATTTGTTGGCCAAGCTGTAGCAGATGCCATTGAAAGTAGCGCTTGCAACTTGGAAATTAAAAAAGAAAGAAAGAAATGGAAGGGAGGGTAGGGCTCCAAGACTGATTACTGCTGCATAAGCATTTTGTCATAAGCAAAAAAGGAAGGCAAACCAGATAGGGGCCTCTAACAGTGACAGAGATAAAGAGGCTAAAGTTTAAAAGCACAGAAGTTTAACTGCCAGTGTTTATTTATAGCTTCGCACATACAAAGGCACTGCTATTTCAGGGAAACGGCACTATTTTTTATATGTGTCAGTTTTGAATAGTCCAGACACAGTAAAAGTAAAATAAAGTGAACCGCATGTGTTAAGGAACAAATTTAAATAGCAATGGCTCTGAGAATAAAGTGTACATTAAAATAAGGGAAGAGGCTATATCTCATTTAATTTGCAGAATAAATCTCTGACAAAGATCTCTGTCTTGGGTACAGATATGATATTAGGAGTTGAGAAAAAGATATAAGCCACAGTCTAATATGATATGTGTGTTTGTATGTATGTGTGTATAAATACTGCCACTTATCTATCCCACTAACTATCTATCCATCAGTAATACATGCACATTCAGAAACATTCATGTTTATATTATTCATTAATATACAAAGGCTTACCTAATAGCTGTATCAATATGTTATTTGGTAATAAATTCTCTGAGGAAAGGTTTTGGTTTTGGTGTTGTTTTGTGTTTGGTTTTTTTTTTTTTTTTTATACATTGCACATATATAACAGGGAGAGATAATTGCTTCTATAATGATAAAGAGGTTGTGCTTCCTTGCCACCTTATTTCCTATTGACGTTGTCAGAGCTTTTTAATAAATGCCAATTCTTCATCCTCTGATACACCAGTTTTACTCATTATATGCCACTTGATCTGAAGAGGATAAAAAAAAAATGGATCACATTAAAAATATTTTAAAGTTTCCTAGAACTTCACTGATGTGTATTTTCATTGTCTCTATATTTCTAAATATAGTTGTCTAGCAACAAACTGTTTAAATAATTTTGACTGGATGAACTTTAAATGAAGGGTACACTACTATTATCTCAGCTATACTGCTGTACAATAAACTATCACTCTGGAGATGAAGAAAGAAAAGCTATCCCAAAGATCCATTCCTACCTTTTCCATGGCTAACATGGATGTTATTTACTAAGTGCTGAAGTGTAGAGTTCTCCATTGATTATAGGGCATAAAGAAGGATCATGCTTCACTGCAAAGTTTTTGACTTTGGCTGTTTTCCATTCCCATGTCTTTGTCAAGGGAAAGTTTAAATAATTCAAATTTTATGCCTCTCTTTCATGGAAATTGCCTTTTTCTGAGATATCATAAAGACAAAACTCAGTTTTTGTAGTCTGCTGCTGCAGCTGCCCTTAGGAAGATCAAGTCTTGCACTCTGTGTTTCTCTCCCAGAGCCCAGCCACATCTCTGCTCACAAGAAATGGGCCACAGCCCTGCTGGGTGCTCCACAGCACACAAGTAAAGAGAAGAGGGCAGCTCAACATCATGTCATAAAGGTGATGTATCCAACACATTACAGAGCATCAAAATTAGCTCTGAGAGATTCATTAATTAGTGCAGACTTGTGCCTAAATTAGTGCACTTTACCTCTCAGGTCTAACAGGGTAAGTGTGCTACTGAAATTTGTCCTGGCATGTCTAGTTCCCATGCCTGTAGGACATGAGATCTTATTTTTTCCTATCAACCATCTTTAAAATATGTATATTTTTATTGCTTTAAGAAGATCAATAAATTTAAATCTGGAGAAAAAAATTACAATCTGAACTCTGATTTAAAGACAAGACACTTTTTTTTTTTTTTTTATTAGGTTTGAATGTCTTTGTTGTAAACTGTTTATAAACTGAAAAAAAAAAAAAAATCCCACCGCAAGCAGTGAACTGCCTCAGAACTGTCTCAGAAAAGCTCTGCCTTTTTTTTTTTTTTTCTCCTTTCCCTTATTACAGCTGTTGATGAAAAATTTGATCCAAACTTGTGTTCTTGATTTCTCCCTTCTTTTTTCTTTTATTTTTTCTAATTTTTAAAGATTAATTTATAGAACTATAATCTCCTCTGGAAAACAAACAGTCACAATTTTCTCATTTATGTATCTTATTTATTTTGGAAAAGAAAACACCTTATTAGTAATCACTGATTTCTGCGTCTTCCTTCTTTTGTCTCTTTCTATTTCTCAGTTTTGACCTTTTTTTTTTTAAATTTTTATTTTTATTTTTATTTTTATTTTTTTTAATACTGAATTTTCCATTATTGCAATAAAATATGAAAGTAACAGTCTGGCAAAAATAATCTCAGCTGATACTCCTCATCATCTTTTATCCTTCCCTTTCACCCTCTCCTCCTAATGACTTTCTGAGGAAAAGAAAAAAAAAAAAAAAGAAGGCTAAACTCCTAAGATTTTAATGAACAGTTGAGTTTTTCCTTATCTAGTAATTGGTCCCTTTGATTTCAGTGGTTCTGCTCGTAAAGTAAGATACAACCAGGTATTATCAAGGGTATATTAATCATTAACAATTATCTAAATGGCTAAGGATCTCAATTTTACATAGAATAGATTAGATTGTTTCTAAGATTATATACTTATGAAGAAGCCAACAACACTGTAAGAACTCCCAAGGCTAATCTGTTTAAATCTTGGATCTTTCATTTAGTACTGAAGGGGGCTAATCAGTGCCTTTGTATCTTCTTAGTGAGAATAGGTGAACATTTATTTGGTTGCTCCCCCATTTTCCATCAGACAATATTATATGGGCAATAATTTGTTACATGTATGTAGCATAACTCCTCTCTCCCAGGATCTAACAGAAAGAAATGAAATCAGAGCTATTTGGAGACTTCAGCCCTTCTGGGCTATTTCTGCAGTAGCTCACTATGCATCCATCTTCCACTTTGCTCAGGGCTCATTCCAAAATCAATCTGTAGCCTTATACATGTTTATATAGCGTTGTATTGGCTCATCTAAGTATACAACAACATCTCTTTCCCCCCATGGTGACTTCCAGCATGTTGCTGCAAAAGATATTTTTGGGAAGAGATTTTGTTTGCCCATTATTCCAAGGTGACTTTGTAAAGGTCAATGAAATTTCTCTGTTCTAGTCAAAAATGACACACCCACATGGGGGCAAATAAAATCCATGTGGATGATACTAACATTAAAGTAGTGATTTTGTTTGTTTGTTTGTTTAGAAATAAATAGGGGGAGGGGTGGGGGGGTGGGATGTGTAGTTCTATCCCCCTCATCACTCTTAGACTCTCAACACAGCCCCTGTCATAAGTGAAGGGAGTAGACAGTTATCTCATGACCTAAAGGTATTAGCCAAATTATCATGGATCAGACATCTGCAAAATACAAAATGAGGTTTCATTTGACATAGACATTTACATCAAACATATACAGAATAATTATTTCCACTGGAGCATTGATGAATCAACCAATGGCAATTTAATGAGAATACTGTCTGTCCTTGTAAGTTATATTCCCCTTCAGTTGCAAAGGTGCTAGCCAAGCGCACTGTATCACTCAGTCTTGTCAGAGTAGATGTTCTGTCACTGATTAAAGAGCTGGATGTCCTCTTTAGTCACAAAAACATTTCATGGAATAACCTTGTTTCTGTCTTAATGGATTCTTGCAATGTAATGAAAGGCTCCAAACTGGACTTGAAGAAACCCTCAGAGAGACAGAGAGTGTCACTTCTCACTTAGTCACCGCTGGCAATTGCTGCCACTCTGCCCATAGCACACCTGAGAAGAGATGTACAAGTCATTTAAAAGGCACATTCCGTCAAATGCATAATGGGCAAGAAAAGCATCAGAAGAGTTTTTGCTTCCTTCCCCTCCCCAGTCTCCTCAACTTTCAGATTTCTCAGATTTGTCACGGCAAAACGAGGGGGTCAGGCATAAGAACGAACATTTGATATTGTTCTGTGAGCTGCGTGAGACATGCTGATGGCACCTTGGTAATCTTTGCCAGGCAAATGATTTCCCAGGGTTTGTGGGGAGGAAGGGGGGAAAGGAAAAGGGAACTGACGGTGCAGTTTCGCTCCACATCTGCTGCCAATTTTAAAGAGCCACTAATTCACAAACTATATGGTAAGCACATTTAACTGTTCTAGCATTTTTCTCATGCTTCATGAAAACAGAGATAATAACTGGTAAACCAACTGTAAAATTAAAAGAACTAGATGTTGCCAATAAAGACCATCATTTCAGGAAAATAAATTTGTTTCTTGGAAGCTGCTCTCTAACGTATGCTTTAGGTGCCCACAAGAAAAGCAATTCAACCGGAGAGTAAATTGATCTTGCTCCACTGGTTTATATGAACAGAGCAAAAATATACACCAACAGGTTATCACTTAATAACTCTTTGTTTCCCTAATATTGAATCAATAGCAGGATCACTTGGAGTCATCAAATCTTGAAGTGCAATGTAAAAAGTAATTCAAGGACACACACCCGTAGATGCGCGCACACACACACACACACACACACACACAACTGAAAGAATAAACATTTCCAAGGCAAAATGTGCTATCACACTTAAGACAATATTGGTCTGCTGAAAATAAGTAACAGTAGCTTAGTATCTTCTCAGAGAACTTATGGTCCAAAGCATCTGCTAGTATAACTCTTCTTATTTCTGCTGAGGAACTGGTAGACACAGCTAGAACTGTGTTTTAAAGCACACACTAGGTGCCATGTTTGTGTAAACTGGTCTCTTCTCCCTGGTATCCAGTGGTAGGACTTATGGGAGTTGTTCAAAGCTGCACCGGGGAAGATTTAGTCTGGACATTAGGAAGCATTTCTTTACCAAGAGAGTATTCAAATAGTGGAACAGGCTTCCTAGAGAGGTGGTCAACACCTGCAAACCTGTCATTGTTTGAGGCATTTGGATAATACCCTTAACAGCATGTTTTAGTTTTTGCTCAGCTCCGAACTGGTCAGCCAGTTGGACTAGATGATCACTGTTGGTCCCTTTCAACTGATATATGTCTAGTCAAGTCTACTCTATGTAAGGCACTTACAAAGGTTGAGAGGTTTGTGGTTCAGCCTAAAATCAGGTCCATTTGTAGATAATCACAGACTACGTTAATAATGCTTATGTTATTTTTATATCTAGAATTTGGGAAGCAAACCCCTTTTTGAGATCTTTTCCCTTAGAAGATAGGGCAGAAAAACTGCTGGGGTGGTCACCTACTAAACTGCAATTTGTAGAAGGACTCTTATCCTGAAATTTACTCAGGTTCCATCAAGGTACCAGATGGCTTCAGGACCTAAACTACTGCATATAGTTTTGCTTTACTGCAAGTAAAGAGAAATAGGTAGGTCTAGGGCAACTCTCACATGATCTAATTTCAGTGACTTCATTAGGATAAGGTAAATAGCATCTGAAATTATCTGAAATGTCTTCTTCTGGCAATAAAAGACACTTAAGATGCTTAGCACAAAGACAGCTATCTACACTAAATAGATGCATCCTATGAAGGCTTGGTATAAGCCACAGGCTTATTCATACCCATATGGCCTATTAGAGAGGGTTAAAGTATAAATTCTATCAATAATGGTACACAAGAAGGAAATGAACCTAGAAGAACATCAAACTACTTTAGTTGCTTTATTTGAAAGGCTAAATTTCTTGGGAAAGAGCCTCTCGCTTAAGCTGAGAAATAACTCAGACAAGCTGTGAAGTATTCAAATTCCTCCTTTCCTCCAAAACAGACTCTGAACATGTCTCTTAGGATCCCCTCCTTCCCTATGTATAAAGAAAAAAAAATAATTAATAAACTCTCTTATATCTCAGCACCAGCTGTACCAGTTCTAGCAATATAGGGAATAACTGTTTTCATTGCCAAAGTCTAATATAGACAAATGGATAAGAAAATTCTTTATTGCTGACCTGTAAAAAAGCACGCAGTGTGAGTTGCAGATGTCATCGTGTTGGTTATTGTTTGCATAAAACAGATAGATTCTAAGGCAAAGGCTTGGTTTAGGGCTTCTAATACAAAACAAAGTACTAGCTGCACCATTATACCTGTGGTCAATTTCCACTCCTAGTGAGTGAAAATAAGAAAAAGAAACATAAAAGGAGTTATATTTCAGGGCCATGAATTAATTGGAAAGCTGTATTTCTACTACAGTTGATATTAAGCTTTTCCATTGACACCAGAGCTGTGAAATATAGCTGACTCAAGGGGTAGGAAAATAGAGGAATATGTTTTTCTGACAACTGACACATGGTCTGCTGTCTCCTTAAAGGGCTGCTGGCCATCCGCTCTGCTTCCCAGCTCCCACAGGCCACCCTGGGTCTCAGCAACAACGGGCAAATTTCAGCAAAGTTTGGCTGCTCAAGCACAGCGCACTTCAGCTGGGCAACAGGACTGGAAATCACAGACGATTGATTCCTCTCACTGGGTTTCCAGCATCACCTGGTTTGGGGATATAAATCAAGGCCTCTATTTCTCTTAGTCTAGAAAGAAGCAAAAGGGTCTGCAACCCATTTATTTTAAATTAAACCAAAGTCTTTTTCTTTCCTTTCAAATTTTAAATAAGGTTCAGTGTTAGTCCCGATACACACTGGTGAAAAAGATGTCAGTTCTAATTTTTCATCAGAGCTGGTTGCTTTATTAGTTCAGACTTTTTTTTTTTTTTTTTTTTTTTTTTGGCTTATGTATTCTAAAGACTGTAATATCAGTAAATCAATCCCTTCCAACTGCCATGACTCTCTATCAACATTTCATTCAGAGAAGAGGAAACTGAGGCATAAAAAGTCATTTTTCAAAAGCTATACATAGGAGCAGATATAAGATGGTCTTTTAGTGTCTTGATCATGGTCACCCCTCCAGAACAAAGATTCCTTTTGTCTGCTTATAGGGTGCACTGAACAAAATTTGTTTGTGCATGTGCACATGCGTAAGAAGCTTCTGGTGTCTCAAAAAGGAAATTATTCTTCCCAGTCTGGAAAGGGTACACCAGCCACCTTAAAAAAAGCTGTGATAAACACATTTATCCACTAGGGGATGCCTGGACAAGCTCTTCTCGGTAGAAAACCGTTTTTTACGCTGAAAACATCAGTGACTGATTCTCAGAAGCACAAATGTGTGGTTACCTTCCTAATTCGTGTGCGCCGTCACCGTTATCAGGACTGCCAATAAAGCAGCAGTGAACGGGCAGCTATATGTGCACCAACAGGCATTTTAGCAGGCAGTTACAAGATTTCCTGGTGCAACTGATGCAAGGCACATAGGGAGTTCTGAGCCACGGGTCCAAAAGCGTACAGTGAAATGGGATGACATGTGCTTTAAAGTTAAATGGATGCTTTGCTGAGGCAAGAGGCTTAAGCACAGACTTCACAGCTGCTGCACATAAACCAGCTCTATTCCTTTTCCGTCAGTTTCCTGCTCCTCACCTGGTTCTGCAGAGTTTTATTCATACGGCTCAGCCTCAACCACCAGTAGGGCTGCAGAAGGCAGTGGGAGCTGCCTGCTCAGGAGAAGGGGACATAGGGATTAGATTTTTGCATGATTTAAGGTTACTCTTTTAAAAAGTGCTGCACAATTGAGCCATACAGTTTGGTTTGGTACAATTCCTCATGACTCTCTAATTTTCTCAGGAATGGGAGTTCACAGTGGCTCCAGCTCATCAGAGTTAAGAGGTAAGGCACAGACCTTCTACCAAGCTGGCATTCTGCTGCTTTGACAGAGCCCATGCTTAAAGTCAGTACTGAGTGAAACATCTGATAAGCAGTTCATAAATTTTCCCCACCTGTAACAGCTCTCTGCATTTAGAATATTTTTGCCTTAAAACAACCTAAATACATGTGATGGCTATTGCTGATTCACTCAGCCTTTGCACATCGTACAACTTATTTGCTCATCCTCTGGTGCTACCAAGAAGTTACTGTGAAATAAAATAAAACCAAAACAAAACAAAACCCACTAAAATCCCAAGTTGCAATGTATACTTTAAAGAAATATGTACAATTATTTTTATTGTTTGTGCCCAGTCGTGTTTATTACCAAAGGTTTAACAGGATGAACTTCAACAGATTGAACAGCTAATAGTGGTAGGTATTGAATTTACAATTGAACACAAAGTGGATGAGTCTATTATAAAGCTTGTCCAGGGAATGCATTTATGAGACATCCTCTAATCAGCCAAAGAGAGGGGTATGTTTGTCCTTTCTCTGTTGCATTGTGAGTTAGTGTTACATTGAAAGACTGACTTGTATCCAGGAAACAGCAGATGTAGGTGAATAGAATTTTTTCCTTGCCTTTCACTTAAAATAAGTCGGTTTCCAAAATTTAGTTATAAAAAAAGGTAATCAGAATTATTTCTTTGATAATTAAAATAATTATGAATATAAGTTTAGAAAATTTTGCCTCCATCTCACTATATCTTTCCTGACTCTGGCTCAATGCCACCACTTTTAGATGTGATTTTTTTCATGTATTGCAAAGTTCAAAATGTTTCAGAGATCTTTGAATATTTGATTTATTAAGTCATTTTAATGCAGCTTAATTCAGCTTCTATCTACCTCCTCTGGATAGTGGAGGACCTGTGGTGGTGATTTACATTGTAAAAAGGAAACATTTATCTTGTTGTGATATTGATGTTATCCTGATAAGTTGCAATATTTAACTATTCTTAGTAGCCTTGAGGAGGGCTGATACCAACAAAATAAGATGAATGCTTCCATTTTGTTGCAAAGCAAAGTTCATGAAAATAAAAAGCCATGGTTCCTGCTTGATTGAATTTTCTTCCTTTCCGTGGACATCCTGTTATCAGATGAAAATGAAGATAATGGGTTATTTGGCTCTTTTTCTGTCTCAATTGGCAAATCATTATCTGTGTCCTTTCATCCATTCATAGTACAGAGGAATTATCTTTTAATACTGACAAGTAGATTTTCAACAACTATAAAATACTAATATATATGCAACTTTTTAATCCATAGAACTTATAACCATTTATAAAGAACTTAAATATTGTCATTTTCTCTTGTCACATACAAACAGGCTATGACATTCCTTTGGTAAATGTAGAAACCAAGGCGGGAACCAAGAAAACTGAACAAGTTTTAGATTGTCAGCTATATTATTGGAAAAACACTGGCCAACTACAGAGAGATCTAACGATGCCGTGACCTTAAAAAGCAGTATCCATGGTTATACCAGAATACAATCTATATTGTATTGTTAGCTAGGAGTTTGAAAGTATCTAGTAACTTTAATTCAAAGGGAGAACATCTGTATTTAAATCTCTAGAATATTCCTCCTATGTAGTGCAGTGATGTGCCATTAGAAAATATACTTTATGCAATAAGGAGGATTAGTATCTCCTAATTGATTTAAATTGATAAAAGATTTATTTTTTTTTTTTTCCTCCGGCATGTTGTATAACAGATTTTATGTATTGCCTTGGAACTGATAACACACAGGCATCTATATTTCAGAAATGACTGTCTGGTATGGATGAAACAAGAACTACCCCAAGCATAAGACAAAAGCAAAATTACTTCATTGATGAATGTAATTACTACCTGAATGTAATTTTCCTTACTGAAGTAAATATATTCCTACAGGTTTTATTTTCAGAATTCCCAAGTTGTTTGCTAATCTTCCCCTCTTGCAGCACAGTGCTGCTCATTCCCTGCTTGGCCGGTGTTCTAGCACACTCTTAACTGGTAAAACTCTCCCAGCATCTCATTGCTGATTTAGCACAGGAATGGGAACTTCCAGGGGAAAGCAAAAGTGGAGAGGAAGATTTGGATTTCAACACTATGTTAAAGTCCTCACAATTTTAATTTTTTTTCCATTTACTGGCCTACTTATGCCTAAACTGATAAATCTCAGCCTCTGAATGGAGTTGCACAACTCAGTGTTGCAGTAATCACTCTGAATACAACTCTTATAGTCATAACCTATCTTCAAGTAATTAGATTGACATCTCTTAGCAACATATTCATAGTATCCTGTAGCTCAGAACAAACTAAACTAGTGCTCAGTTCTTTACCCAACTTCTAAGTACACGTACTTCAGACCACAATCATTTCCTTGTAGCAACAGGTATGCTGTAAAGGGTATGCTTTATTTAAGTTCTCATGTATAAGCTGCAGATAGAAGCATAAATGCATGCAGTTTGAGATAGAATGAAGTAGGTTAACGTTTAGGATTCAGATGACAGTGTTTGTGGAAAATGTCTTGGAAGTACAAAGTGTATTCTTGATTACCTTTTCATTTATACTGGTTTATTTTCTTGCTCTTAATTATTCATTTATTTACATTAATGTATTCCTGCCATAAGAGGGGGGAAAAAAAAAAAAAAAAAAAAAAAAAGCAAAAACCAAACCTTTTTTGCTCTGGCTTGTTGATTGTATAAGTGCTATAACACAAACAGATCTTTCCAGGGATCTTCCTTAAACGAACAGAAAACCCACATATATGGCAATATATTAAAGCCTATTCTTTACAAGAATCTTTTTATTCCTGTAGTTCTAAGTACTAAATTGGACTTAAAGAATAGACAAGACCTTTAAAACAGGACTATTTGAAAGCTTTGTTTTTACTTTACATCTGTAAATCTGACTGTCTTCCTATTCTACTACAATACCAAAATCAATCCCTTGTTCAGCATGAGCTGTAAGAGTCTAGTTTTACTGTTCAAGATTACATAGATGTTATAAGCCAGAATTTCACACAAAGAATCATTCTCACTTTACTCAATGACATCTGTCTGGAAAATCAGCAGATCATATTTTTTCTTTCTTTCTTTTTTTTTTTTTTTTTTTCCTTTTCTTGCCACCCATGGACTCCAGTCCCAGGTCAAAGTTTTCTGTGCATATCTAGGGCCAAAATAATCATGTCCAACATCTGATGCATATCTTAGTACTCTCCCTGCCATCTCCCCTGACAATAGCTTTTGCCTTTTTATTAGAAATATGTTGTGCAGTGATAGCAACAAAATGGATGAACAGTGTGCTGAGACCACCTGCAATAGCCGCAGTCATGGCTGTGCTCCTGAAATGAAACACCCTGAACACTCATTCAGAGGTGCTAAAGCAAGGAACCACTGCAACGGGTTCTGCCGTTTGTCAGGCTGTTTTCATTACTGCTTGCCCAGTGTGCCCTTCAGTCCTTCTCCTCCTAAGCTCACAGAGCCTTGAAGTACTTGCTTAAAAGCACTGTTGCACTCAAGGTGAGAGAAACAGAAATATGTTTCAAAGAATATGACTGCAATTCTCTATCAGTTACTGCACTTGTAACATGAACAAAGAAATTCACAGACAGACAAAGAGGCAGACAAAATTTGACTGCCATGTTATGGGCTTGATATGTGAAAACCAAGGTCAGTGACAATCTAGGATTTTATTTTTTTTTCAGTTTTCATTGGGGTAAGAAGGAATTTCTGCCAGATTTTTATTATCATTTAGCTGTTTAACTTTCATTGGAGATAGGTTGACTGTTATTTGTTTCTGAAATAAATAAAAGTGAGAAAAATCATCTGACACAGCTCAATTAATTTATTGATTAGGACTGTAAGAGACCATAACCAATTAACAACATAAAAGGTTAGCAACAATTTGTCTGTTGTGGTTCTGAACCAGTTAAAAAGGAGGCCAGCTCAGCATGCCTTTTCAAGATTCCTTCATATTCTATGTCTTTAAAACATATAGTTTTATAGAATTTAATAAACCCCCATCTGCTTATCTTTAGAGCAAATGTACCAAAAATATCAACGTGTACCAGGCACACAAATTATTATTACTGGTATCCATTTGACAGTTTTAAAAACAGAAACATAAAAGCAACTGAAAACCATCTAAGCTTAGTACAAGGAAGAAAGTCTTCATATTTATATAACAGAACCAGAGGTTATATGAAGTTTAATAGGTCTCTTGATGTGGGTGTTGGAAGTCCAGTTCAGAGCTTAATATGTCACAGAAAGGACATTCATACACACATTTTAAAATATCCCCTTGAAAACATGTCAGTGGTTAGAATAAACTAGGCTATATAGTTGCAAAGTTGGTTAATAGAGCATTCTTTTTTTTTTTTTTTTTTTCCCCTTTCCCAATATTTTTTTTTGTATCTGTGGCATACTGAAGATTATATACTTATCTATGACTTGTTAATTGATGTTCATGATAACTGTGATTTCCAGACAGTGCCCTGTCTGAACTCTGTATAAGTCAAGAACTGTGTAGTGCACAGTAGGTAGTATATTCTGTTCTCTCTTGATGAAGTTTAGGACTCAATCCTTCTGTTTTAGCCTTCAATATTTTATTCATTGAAGTCATAACGTTACAGCCCAGTAAAGGAGCAAGTCAGGTGATACTGTTGACATTTCCCCAACAAGTAAAAGAAAACACATCTTGCAGATTTAAGATATGGTAGATCTCTGGGTAGTTATTAATGCTTTCTCTTAATGGAAGGAAGCATCTCTCTCTGCAGAATGGTGTCTTACATATTTTGAAAAGCACACCTGGTGCCAGGTCTCGTTAAAGTAGAAGGCAGTAAAATAAGCTTTTTGCTCCTCTCTGTTTATTCCCATTTTGGTGAACACAAGTTTCTGGTAATTCCCAAATTCCTCTTTTATCTTATCATCGTTCTAGAAAACTGGTATGTGCCACTTCATAAAAACAGTTGTGTGCTACTTGTTCATGACCATTACAAGGAGAGTTGGTACTATTCTAAGATGGGGTTTAAAAAGGTCCATAGTAAACATAAGCATTATTTTGTGAGAGAAACTAAAGATTTGGATTTTACTTTCACTGGAAATTCAGATGAAAGAAGGGAGGAAGAAAGAAAGATGGAAGAAAGAAGGGAGGGAGGAAGGAGGGAC
>NW_020799142.1:29016822-29028560 GCF_003259725.1 Athene cunicularia
AGGAAGGAAGGAAGGAAGGAAGGAAGGAAGGAAGGAAGGAAGGAAGGAAGGAAGGAAGGAAGGAAGTTCATGTCCTTGTGTAACCTTAGAAAAGCTAGTCTTACCTTACCTGAAAGAAAATAAACAAAACATCCATCTAATACCCCTGATCTCCCAAAGAAACCACAGCACTTCCCTACAGTCAGGCTTCTGTTTTTATTAAAACTTTTCTGCTTTATTAAATAGAGCCACCACCAAAATAGATAAAATTCAAACATTATAGACAGAACCCTCAAATCTAGTTCCCATCAACATTTTGTGATGGCTGGTGTATCAAGGATAAAACCTAGGTCTATTAACAAGCAGGCTCCTCTGTTCCTATTTAAAATTGATGTTTCTCTAGCCATGATTGTAGCATGCAAAGCACACACAAAGTTGACAAAGGAAATTATTGGAGACAATGTCCCACTGTAATTAAAGCAGTGGAAGGGCAGAACATAGAAACTCTCCCACCCACCATTCACCCTTCCTGTCCTAATGAAAGTAGAAATACATGCTTTGTAGACCACAAATACGCAGGCTGATTAATAACATGGCTATGCAATATTACTCATGCATTCCTCCTGAAATGTCAAAAGGATTAGGAGTGCCACATCTTTCCTCCCAAACTCTAATCTTAAGGAGCCCTGCTGCAATGAAAACAGTGCAATTACTTTCGTACACTGTCAATTTTACAATAGGGGGAAAAAAGAGCTTTACTAACAGCAAATAATTATACCACCACTTAATGATTGATTTAACATAGAAAACCCATCTAATTCCTTTTGTCATTACAATCTACAGTACTAACACTCTAACAATGCTACTTTAGTGGTTCGACAGTACATTAGCATTAAGAATAATGTTAAGATAAAACATAGCTTAACTTTTTCTATTGTTAATCTGCGTCAATGAACTATACAGGCGGTGTATTATGAGACCTATTAGTGTATTGAATGTTTAGGATGTTACAATCCAGTCTAGCAGCATCCTTTCAAGAAAGGCACTAGTGCAGCATGTTATAAATTTTTTTAAAAATGAGCCTCCTACAAGAACACAGCAGAAGAGGTCAGATAGTTTACATGCTACTGCAAGCAACAGCTGCAGAGAGGAGTAATACTTACACCAGAACACAACTCCATGTTTTTTCAAGCCATACCTACCTTTAAACTGATCTCATACAGATGATTGCTGCCCCATCTTGAGGTTCTGAGGTGGGGTTGGGCCTGTTTCTGATACTGTTTATATATGTAAAGGTTCAGTAATGCATTGGGCTGGGAAGATCTTTTAAAAGAATACAGGAGGTGCTCATTTTATATTACAGGACTTTGGAATAGTTGTTTATTTCTGTTTCAATCCACAGGGCTATCTATGCTAGTTTCTGCATAAACACTGTAAGAAGAAGCTCTTGCCTTTTAGAGCTAACCATAGAAATTAAACATAGGCCCAAGATAAGCAAAAAAATAAATAGGAGCACTCTTACCTTTATCTTGCAGATTTCATTGTACTTCACACATTCAATTAAGTTTGTAGACCCCAAACTTTTCAGAACTACTAAATTCCTTCTGAACTAAAGGAAATCTGATGGGTTCACAGATGTTTTGTGAGTCTCAGGTTTGGGCCAGAACATATTCATTTAAGAATGTCATATAAAACAAACACATATTTCATATCTGGTTTAGCAGAAAAAGAAAAAGAAAAAAAAAAAAAAAACCACAACAAAAAACAAAACAGGTAGAGCTTGTCATGTATTTATCTGATTTCAGAATTCAGGAAACTTGATTATCTTGCCCATTAACATACTTGATGTAGGGTCAGCGAGGGTTTAGCTTTTCATTCATCTCTAATAAGAATGAAATGAAGATAATAAGCATTGCAACAGAGTGAACGAACTGCAGTATGAACATGTACACTTGAATATCGCGTCAGAGAGTGCTGTAAATTCTGAACTATCCATTACTCAGAGTGCTATTCCACATGTGGGCTAAGAATGAAGGTGTGAAATCATTAGAGTTTATATCTCAAGCTGGCTGTAAGCTTTGGCCTATTTCTTTCGAAGTGTCACTACTTCCTTTTTAACATATCGACCTGCCTATTTGGCATTTGACAGCACTATTGAATTTTTGCTGAATTTTATGCTTCAGGAAGGACATAAAGTAACAGGTTTTCCCCTGAGCTCCCCCCTCCACGCCTCAAATTTACTATGAACTTCAGAAACACTTTGTAATCTCATGTAAATATGTTTTTTTTTTCTGTTGGAGAAAGTCCTTTTTTTGAGAAGAAGGCAGTGGTGTGGTAGGAGGTAAGTGTTCCCTTAACTCTAGAGAAGTTGTTTGGAAACAGCCAAGTTAGTGTCCAAAACACAAGTAAATAAATTGTCCCTTTTTCTCTTTCTCCCCATACTTTATTGGCTGGTTTAGGTGAATCTCAGCACATAAAGTTGCCTTTGATCATTCTTTGTGTACTCTATTGGTACCTTGGTCCTGCTTTATACTTTCACAAAGCCCGTATCTGGGCTGGGACGGCAGGTTCCACTAGGTGGCAAAGAGTCTGAAAGTTAAATATTGAAATGCTAAGAAACTAAATTTCTGTATCCTTTTGTAGATTCAAAGCCAGATTTTTAAAAGCCTTTTGGATCCTGATTCCCTGTACAGCATGAATTGCAGCTTAAATCAAGATGTCTCCCCAGAACGAGTGTCATGACACTTAGCAATACAATAATGAAAAATTAGGTGCCTTGAATTCACAGCAATCATATTGCCATCTAAATACTGCGTACAGCTAATAGGAAAACATAGACATGGCAGGTTCTTAACAGTCACCAAACCAAGCTAAAGCTAGTTAGCAAGGCAAGTCTGAGAAAAAGCCTGACTTGGTTTTATACTACAATTTAGGTGTGCAGACCTTGGCTTCTATAACACAGTCTCATCATTTTCTCTTCTCTTCAGGTGTCTAAGTCAAGGACTAAGGCACAGGTAGCTGGTGGTTTCTTTAAAACAGGCCCAGAAGAGAAATATTTAAAATAAGGAATGTTGAAAGGAGTGAGTGTGTGTGTGTGCGTGTGTTGAAGGGACATAGCAATGTCTTCAATATGCCTAGGGAACACTTTGGAGAGAAAAGTTCTATGCACTGAAATGAACTGTAATTCTGATTGTCTTCACTGGCCATATGACAGAAAAGGTTGTTGAGAGAAGACGTGTCTTAAAGGCTTCTTCAGAGTCTCAAAAGAGCATTGTTTATAGGCTATGGATCCAATTCTTTCCCCTCCTGCTACTCTGCTTCATAGCTTTAAGATACTGTAATTCTAGGTTCCACTTCACAGGAGACAATTAGATTTACCAATATTTAATTTTAAAGCACAGAGTGTTCATGACTGCAATAACTTCAGTGAAGGGACAGGGACACCCAGAGCTCATAATTCAACTAGAATTTAACATTCTAAAACTTTCCTGTTGCTGAGCCCATTCTTTCCAACCCCCCTTTCATTTTTTCTCTTTGTCACTTTGCTCTGCCAGCGTTCAGTGTTACTATTTTTTTCAATTACTCTCGGATTTTCATCCATCATACTACAAATGCCTTTAAAGTTTCCTTCCTTTTTTTTTTTTTTTTCTTGCTTAATAGGTCATGAGTTGTGAAACAAGCCTATGGGTTCATATTTTTTGCTTTCCCTTTTCTCTTTTTCCTTCCTGCTTTTCACGGATTTATCTGAGGAGAAAAAGAGTGATTAATTTCCTTATTAAAGAGTGGGAATGGCTGAAAAGACCACAGTTTGCAATGACTACAATGACACATTTCACCCTGAAGTAGGGATCAGGTAGCATTTCTAATCATTTATTTCAGCTCAGGTGCAGAAGATAACCACTTAAGTTGTAGAAATCACACCCCACAGGGCGGCTGTCCATAAGTGAAGTCCATTAATTATTGCATTTTTGCACATTTCTACCAGTTCTAAGGACACATTAACACTTTTTCTTGGGTCTGTTAGTACATTGAGGCATTCCTTTACCACCTCTAAGACAGTAGTTTCACTCTCAGGTTCCTATCAGGAATGTATGCTTTTTGGCCAAAGTAGTCTTCCTAAAGTTAAGGAGAAAATCTGAATTACAGCACTGACTAGATTCGTAGTATTTTACTCTAAACCACTTTTGTGGTCACTTCTGGAATCTCTTTTTCAGGAAAGATTTGAACTATTCTCCTGTGACTTCTTTTTGTCTCTTGAATGTCCTGTTAGATATGGAGTCAAGAATGAAAATGCACTGATCCACGGAAGTGGATAAGAATATGATAAAATGCAATTTAGGACCAAAGAAGCTCATAATAAAAGGTTAGCCTATGGGAAAGCCACAGAAGTAGAAGACACAAAGGCAAACATGTGCCTGGCAGGCAGAAAACTGAAGATATGTCTTGAGACAGAAGTCCTAAGCACAAACAAGAACAATTGTAAAATTATTTTGTCTCCCAACATAGTGGAAATCCTGGGCCAGCTGTAAAATGTCTGGGTTTGTCAGACCATTGACGTCTTGTATGAAAGATCTGAGCCAGTTTCACAACTTGTGACCACCAAAGGGGATCATATGCAAGTCACAGAGACGAGCAGCTGGTGTGCTGGCAGGATCCGCAGCAGAGCACTCCAACGTTGTGCACAGGGGGGTTTTCCAAACTGGGGGAACATCCACGGGAACCAGAAGAGCTGCCAGGACCCCACAGCTCACACCACAGGAGCTCACAGGACCTGGGTGGGGCCAGGAGCAACGGTGGCCAAGCCCCCTTCCAACATGTATAAAATAAACACCTGGAGAGTACAAGCAACCAGGAGTACTGCCAACAGGGTGGATAAACAGGGATTGGCACATCAGCAAGGGCATGGCGCAGCAGTTCGTGCGGCAGAGTGTGCAGGAAGGGCACTGAACCCTGCTACCTCGGCCAGGGAGCAATGGTACCCACCAGGCAGAAAGCCATGGCCCCTCTCAGTTCTGCATCACCACGACTGATGCAGCTGCCCCACTGGAGCTGTGGTGGGAACACATTGCAGTCCTGGAGCCAGGCTGCAGGGTGGGCCCTGCTCTCACACCACTGAGGACTGCGGTGGGAGATACTCCCAGGGGGAGAAGTTCCCCCGCTTAGTGACAGAGCTACAGGAGGGTGTGAGCAGGTTGAGAGGGATCAAGGAGTGTGAGAGAGATACAGACTACTTGGGATGACTGTTTAAGGGATCGGGAGCACAGGTAATGTTCTTTTCTATCTTTTCAGTTACAGGGAATGATAAGAGAAGAAACTGAAAGAGCCATCAGATGAATACCTCACTCCAAGCCTGGTGTCACTAGCAAAATTTTGCTTTTCTTGGATCAGGGTTCAGTTTACACACCACCAGGCCTGCTGACAACACACAGGGTACACCTGCCTCAAAGGGGAAAAAGATCTTTGCACAAGAGTTGATAGGGGATACTGATAAAAGTTGAGAAGTTGATACTGAGGGAGATGGTGAAAGTGCTCACTGAGCCACTTTCATTCATTTATCAGCAGTCCTGGCTGATCGGGGAGGTCCCAGTTGACTGAAGGTTGGTAAATGTGACACCCATCTACAGGAAGGGCTGGAAGGAGATCGGGGGAGCTACAGGGCTGCCAGTCTGACTTCAGTGCCAGGGAAGATTATGGAGCAGGTCACCCTGAATGCCGTCACGCAGCACGTACAGGACAACCAAGGGGTCAGGCCCAGTCAGGACGGGTTTGTGAAAGGCAGGTCCTGCTTGACTAACCTCATCTCCTGTGACAAGGTGACCCACTTAGTGGGTGAGGGAAAGGCTGTGGATATTGTCTACCTTGACTTTATTAAAGCCTTTGACACCATTCCCCATAGAATTATCCTGCAGAAACTGGCAGGTCATGGCTTGGATGGGTATACTTGTTGCTGGGTAAAAAACTGGGTGGACGGCTGGGCCCAAAGCGTTGTGGTGACTGGAGTTAAATCCAGTCGGTGGCTGGTCACAAGGGTGTTCCACAGGGCTCAGTATCAGGGTCAATTCTTCTTAAAGTCTTTATCAGTGATCTGGACAAGGTGATCAAGTGCATCCTGAGGAAGTTTTCAGATTACACCAAGTTGGGCAGGGGTGTTGATCTACCCGAGGGTAAGAAAACTCCCCAGAGCAATCCAGACAGGCTGGATCAATCAGCCAAGGCCAATTGTATGAGGTTCAACAAGGCTCAGTGCTGGGTCCTGCACACATGTCACAAGCCCATTCAATGCTACAGGCTTGGGGAAGATTGGCTGGAAATCTGCCTAGCAAAAAGGAGGTACTGTTGTTGGTCAACAGCCAGCTGTAGTATGAGCCTGCAGTGTGCCCAGGTGGACAAGAAGGCCAAAGAAATAATGAGGTCAGCAGGAGTAGGCAGGTGATTGTCCTCCTGTACTCAGTACTGGTTAAGGCTGCACCTCAAATATCGTTATTAGTTTTGGGCCCCTCACTACAAGAAAGACATTGAGGTGCTGGATAGTGTGAAGGGTATGGAGAACAAGTATTATGAGAAGTGGCTGAGGGAACTGGGTTTGCTTAGCCTGTAGGAAAGGAGACTGAGAGGGGCTCTTATTGCTCTCCACAGCTACCTGAAAGGAAGTTGCAGTAAGGTGAGTGTTGGTCTCTTCTCCGAAGGAGCAATCAATAGGACAAGAGAAAAGATCCTCAAGTTGCTCCAGAGGAGGTTTAGATTGGATATTAGGAAAAATTGTCTTTACTGAAAGGGATGTCAAGCATGAGAATAGACTGCCCAAGGAAGCAGTAGAGTCACCATACTTGGAGGTATTTAATGGACATGTAGATGTGAAGCTTAGGGACATAATTTAGTGGTGGACTTGGCAGTGCTAGGTTAATGGTTGGACTTGATGGTCTTAAAGATTTTTTGCAACCTAAACAATTCTATTATTTCTTCTCTTTCTACACAGTGTTTCTCTGGGTAGTGTCAGATGTACTGTTTTGCACCCTTTGAATATCCAGTTCAATTTTTCATTTTGGAATTGCTATTGAAGGTTTGTTGTTTTTCTGCAGAATTAGTATGCTAAAGTGGCTTATTGAGTAGTTAAGTAAGCATCACAGCTGACACAGGAGAATGGAAGGAATGAAATGATAGAAGAGGAGGTAAAGAAGTACCTAAGCATTTTCTCAATATTGAGTGGGGATGTCTCAGACAGTATTGTCTGAGCACACTTTTAAATGTCAGAGAGTTGACTACAGTCAACTTGAAGTCTGGTAGTCCAGGCAGAACCTGGCAAAAGCTAAGAATGACCAGATGGGTGTCACTTTGAATGCAATCAATGTGTAACGTATTTTATTTCCGTTCAGATTTGAAAAAGTCGTTTACTTGCATTGATATTACCTGGTCCAGTGGGTGAGATAATCTTGATGAAATTAACCCTGTTTTAAGATACTTATTAATCAAATGAGAGATTACTCATATCTCCCATATCAGCTTTAATAGACTGGTCCTTCTACAAATTTATTAGAAAGAGTCAAGCAGCAAGAATAGAATAATTACTCACAAGCTCCAAGCATCTCCAAAGTGAAGTCATCTAATACAATGCAATGACTCCATTAATATTCAAAATCTCTACAAACAGATTCACCAGGAAACTAAAGACTGCTCCATAAAACACAAATATTCTTATGCCTTGAATCATGGTCCCAGCTGTCCACAGTCTTTCCTTCTGACACGAAGACTCCATCAGTCTTTGGTCTCATCTCCAGCTGCATGTTTTAGGATCTCATCTTAAAGAACCAGCAAAATGCTAAAACACTTCCTCTCCTATTACTGTCTGAGACGGCAAATATGAAAATGTGTAGGAGTCAGTTTCAGCTGACAGAGTCCAACGTGCTCACCACCAAATGGAGTTTAGATCACAAGTTACTCCAACTGTTATTTAAATTGTCTGTCTATAAGACATTATTTTCCATGTATGAGGATGCCAATTTTTAGTGAAGTTATCATTATACTCATAACAACAGCTAGGACTCCCCAGGTCCATCCATACCAGTGAATTAAATGATTCCCAAGACTGTTCTCTGTCATTGAGACTGTTGTATTAACTCAATTTATGGAGAGATTCAGGAGAGAATGACAGCTGACCTGGGGCAATGTCCTGCAGGAATGAGTCCAACTCTTTAGACGTGTAGATAATGTTTTTCCAGTGTCCAGGTGCATCCTTTAATTTACTGGTGTGAGCAGAAAGGACAGTATTCACCAGGCCTACCAGTGTGTAAATAGGAGAAAAAGCTATGATGGCTAAATAATCTTCAGTTTGCCCTCCAAAGGTACTTAACTCTCTCAGGTATAGGCTTCACTTTAAATTAACTCCATTCAATAGTCAGTGTAAATAATGTTATCTGCATAGTAGTTTCGTAATAGAAATGGCAATATCTTTACTAGGGAAACTGAAAAAGGGCTTGAGAAACTGGTGTTTTGTCAGAGTAATAAATCAGTGTCAGTGCTAAAGATAAATATGAAAAAAACAATGATTATTTAACTTCTGGAATGTTGTAAGTCTTAAATAATTTTTATGAGGAGCATTAATGGAAGGTGGTACAAACAGAAATTATTATTCTGCAATAACACCACAACTCTACCACACCATCAAGAAAGAGCATCAAAAGTTGGAATAAGCTTTGATGAAAACTACTCATAATTCTCAGACAAAGTTGATGCAGTGATGTGTTACTAAAGCTGAGTGATTTTTCTTGGATTTTTTTAATGCTCATTAGTAATTAATTTTTCTCCTTTAAAGACGATGAGGTCTTCTTTGCATAAAAATGAACCGTGGACAATTTCCAAGGGACTGAATAAGTCTTTTTCTTAGCATGCTTCAGTAAATAACCTGGGCTAGGATATTCAAAAGAGACTTGATCAGAAAGGCAATTCAGTGACTATGGTTAGTTAATTTCTTATGTGATTTTGGGTTAGTTATTTGTTGGGGAGGGAGAGAAATTTATGCTTTTTCTATCTAAAATCAGGATCCCAGAAAAGCCCTGGGGCCAATAGAGAAAAATGTTTAACCTCAGGGTATATCGGTGCAGCAGTTAGGTGGTAGAAAGACTCCGTACTTAGGTATTCTATTTTGACAACCTCATTAACCCCACAAAAAGTTCATCTTTCAGATCCTGGAGAGGTAAAAGGAAGTCTGGAATGAGGAAAAGTGAGAGATGACTTGTAAAAACAGGGCTGCAAGAAACAAGGACAGAATAACAGCCTGATAAAAGAGATAAAATTTAACATGAGGAGTGGAGGCCCTCCGAGCTAAGGAAGGTGGGCAAGCAAAAAACAGCTCAGCCCTCCTCACCTTCACAGTTGTCATTATAGAATAGGTGTTGGAACTAGACAGCCAGACAACTGAAGATGGAAGCGAGGACCCATCTAGTGAGTCATCCACTGCTTGTCCCTCAGCCCCAAGACTTACAACTTCAAGTACGAAGAAAAGGAGGGTAATTGTACTGGGTGACTCTGTTCTGAAGGGTACGGAGGGGCCCATATGTCGACCAGACCCATACCATAGAGAGGACTGCTGCATCCCTGGGGCTTGGGTCAGAGATATTAAAAGGAAGGTCACTGCTCCGGTGCAGCCCTCTGACTGCTACCCCTTGTTGGTTATCCAGGCAGGTAACGATGAGATGGTAGAGAGAAGTCTTAAGTCACTCAGAAAGGACTTCAAAGCACTTGGGTGGCAAACTGAAGACTCGGGAGCTCCGGTCATGTTTTTGTCAATCCCTCAACTGGAAGGAAAAACCACTGATAGAAGGTGAAAAATGTATCTGATTAACACGTGGCTCACAGACTGGTGCCAAATGTTGGAATTTTGGGTTCTTTGACCACGGTGAGGTTTATAAGGCACCTGGTCTGCTGGTGACAAATGAGACGGGTGGGATGAAGCTGTCCCAGAGGGGAAAAAGGATTCTGGGGCAGGAGTTAGCAGGGCTTATCAACAGGGCTTTCAACTAGATAAGAGGGGGGACGGGGAGATGAGTGGGCCTGTTTGGAACAAGCTCAAGGGAAGCCAGCCAAAGTTTGTAGGATGGTGGACTGGTGAGGGCTCTTCCTCTGCCACTTCATTTGAGAGAAGGGAAAGATATTTAGGAACTGTGGAAGCACCTGAGAAGGGTCTGGTGGGGAATGGGGCCCACACTACAAAAAGGTGTTGGATTCATGAGCTCATCTCTAGTGCATCTATACCAACGCACGCAGCATAAGCAACAAACAGGGGGAGCTTGAGGCCATGATGCAGCACGAGAACTATGACATAGGAGCTATAACAGAAAGGTGGTGGGATGCCTCACACGACTGGAGTGCTGCCATCGATGGCTACAAGCTCTTCAGGAGGGACAGACAGGGAAGGAGAGGTGGTGGAGTGCCCTGTATGTAAGAGAACGCTATGAGAGATCAGGAATCAAGTACAGTGATAACGGGGTTGAGACTGTGTGGATTAGGTTAAGGGCCAATAAAGCAGATCTTGCTGTGGGAGTCTGCTACAGACCCCCCAGCCAAAGCAGTGATGTGGATGAAGCTTTCTATGAACAGTTGGGAGAAATCTCACTGTCACTTGCCTTTGTTCTTGTGGGGGACTTTAACCTCCCGGGTATCTGATGGGATCACAGTACAGTGGAGAAGGAACAACCCAGGAGGTTCCAGGAATGTGTAGATGATAACCCTCACCCAGCTGGTGAGTGAGCTGAGCAGGGAAGGTGCCCTCCTGGACCTGCTTCTGTGAACAGGGAAGAGCTTGTGGGGGAAGTAAAGGTGTGAGACCATCTATGGTGCAGTGATCATGAGATGATCGAATATTCAATCTCTGGAGTAACAAAGAGAGGGGTTAGTAAAACTGCCACCTTAGACTTCCACAGGGCTAACTTCCACCTGTTCAAAAGACTGATTAACAGAATCCCTTGTGAGGCCGCCCTGAAGGGTACGGGAGCCCAGGAAGGCTGGACATACTTCAGGAGAGCAGTCTGAGAGGCGCAGGAGCAGGCTGTGCCCGTGGGCCGGGAAACAAGCAGGGGGGAAGGAGACCGGCCTGGCTAAACAGGGACCTTGGGCTGGATCTCACGAACAAAAGGAGAATCTATTGCCTTGGGAGGAGGGGCCAGGTCTCATGAAGACTATAAACATGTAGGAGAGTTATGCAGGGAGAACATTAGGAGAGCCAAAGCACAGCTAGAGCTCGACTTGGCCACAGCTGTTAAGGATAACAAAAAACGTTTCTATAAATTCATTAACAGCAAATGGAGGGTTGGGGAAAATCTCCCTTCCTTACTGGATGCAGAGGGAAACATGGTAACTAAGGGTGAGGAAAGGCTGAGGTGCTCAGCACCTACTTTTCCTCAGCCTTTAGCAGTGGAAGTGGCTGTTCCCTGGACACCCAGCCTCAGGAGCTGGGAGATGGGCAGGGGGAGCAGGCTGAGGGCAGCACAGTTGGAGAGGAGGTGGTCAGAGACCTGCTGCACCACTGGGATGCTCACACGTCTGTGGGAGCGGGTGGGTTACACCCGAGGGTGCTGAGGGAGTTGGCAGATGTGCTCGCCAAGCCGCTGTCCACGATTTACCTGAAATCATGGCTGACTGGGGAGGTGCTGTTGGGCTGGAGGGTGGCAAATGTGACACCCATCCACAGGAGAGGCAGAAAGGAGGATCCAGGAAACTACAGACCTGTCAGTCTGCCCTGGGTGCCAGGGAAGGTCATGGAGCAG
>NW_020799142.1:29028610-29035874 GCF_003259725.1 Athene cunicularia
GCTGTAGTATGAGCCAGCAGTGTGCCCAGGGGGCCAAGAAGGCCAATGGCATCCTGGCTTGTGTCAGCACTGGCGTGGCCAACAGGGACAGGGAAGGGATCTGAGCCCTGGGCTCGGCACTGGGGAGGCCGAACCTCGATTCCTGGGTTCAGTTTTGGGCCCTTCACCCCAAAAAGGCCATTGAGTGACTCGAGCGTGTCCAGAGAAGGGCAACGGAGCTGGGGCAGGGTCTGGAGCACAGGTCTGCTGGGGAGCGGCTGGGGGAACTGGGGGTGGGTTAGTGTGGAGAAGAGGAGGCTGAGGGGAGACCTCATCGCCCTCTACAGCTCCCTGACAGGAGGGTGCAGAGAGCTGGGGATGAGTCTCTTGAAATAGTAATAGGACAAGAGGTAACGTTTTCAAATTGCACCAGCGAGGTTTAGTCTGGATATTAGGAAGCATTTCTTTACATGGGTTGTTAGATGTTGGAATGGGCTGCCCAGGGAGGTGGTGGAGTCCCCATCTCTGGAGGGGTTTAAGAGTCGGGTCGACACAGCACTGAGGGATCTGGTGTAGTTGGGAACTGTCAGTGTTAGGTTAACAGTTGGACTGGATGATCTTCAAGGTCTTTTCCAACCTAGACAATTCTGTGATTCTGTGAAGGTCTCAAACACTTGCAAGTAGTGAATCTGTAGTCATGGGGTGGGTAGTGTGGAGGTCGAAACTGACCAGGCTGCCCCAATAACACAGGATGCAGCTGGAGGGGGGGCCCTGAGGAGACAGGAGGGTTCTGCTCTGGTCCTTCTGGTCAAGTTTCAAGGACTACCTGTCCAGTGAAGGACCTTTGCTTCAGTATCCATGGAATCCATATTAAAATTAACATCCCCGAATATGCTAACGAAGACTAACAAGATCATGCTAATTACATCATCCCATGAAGCACCTTACCCCTCCCCATACATGGGATACACAGGTATGTGGGTCGACCTGGGAAGTGGACCCAAGGAAAGTGTTCACAATTTGATCGGGCAAAGTAAGTGTGTGTGTGTGTGTGTGTGTGTGTGTGTGTGTGTGTGTGTGTGGCAGGGGGGAGACAAAGAAGACGAATGTCTCTTCGAACTCTCACTGGCGGTATCTATGCAGTAACCCAGAGCAGTGATCTCTATTCCTCTATTTCCTCCATCTCCCTCCTTTTCTTTTTTCCCCTTTTCCTTCACTACCATTAAGCAATGCAAGGCATACTCTATTGCTTGCCAGAACTCGTTATATATTTAGCCGATTATCATGTGTCCAATTAGTACACTGTGGGAATGTTTGGACTCTGAGACTTGTCTCACTGTTGTCCGCTCTGTTAGGGATTTACAAATCTAAGTCACTTACCTCCCTCATCTGAGCGGGACGTGACATTAAAAAATGTCCTGCCCCTGAAATTAGTTTATTGCATGTGCATATGTCTATGGTGCAAATCTTCACAGATTAACTGAGAACTGCTGGGACTTTGACTTGTCCTATTTAGTCAAATAAAAAAATAAATAAATAAACAGATAGATGATAGATAGATAGATAGATAGATAGATAGATAGATAGATAGATAGATAGATGAATAAAATTATATCAGCTTTCAACAGATGTTTGTGAAACACATGAAAATGTGAGAAATTTTTCTGTCAAAAATATATCAGTCCTTGGAGTAAAAATGCCAAAATACAGAATCTCTGGCAATTTTGCTAATCCAACATCAAAAAGCTGGGAAAGCCTCAACTAGACTTGTATCCCATATCGTGTGCTTCTTGCTCACATAATTTCTGACTTGAAACGTTTTCCTTCTAGTCAAGTTCACTTAAAGGACTTGATGGACTAAATGTCTCCTGAAGTTAGGGAATACCTGGCCATATTGACAAATGCCCACCAGAGTCCAGAACAAGATGGAACCACCCAACTCATTTTCATTGATGACCTACTGGTATAGTAAGCATTAATTTGAATGGAGGTCTTGGAAATACAGTAGCTTGCTCATTACTCTCTGTTCTCTGTCACATCTATTCTGTGACCTACTGCCTCCATTCCTCTGTTTTACTCTCAGACCAGCTGCTGTTAACTATTATATTTTTTCCCTTTACCACTTTTTCACTCGAAGCTATAATAGGCAGTTATTCTGAGCTCTGTATGATCTAAGGAAGTCTTGGGAAAGAGACAGTCACACACACGTATGTGTGTAGTGTTGAGGGAGGTTACAGAGTGGAAAATAAAGTAATATCTGCATTCCTTCCTATACTTTCAATTTGATTTGATGCAGAATTATCAAACAAAGTTATCTGACCTGTGTTAGGCAAGATGAGTTACACAAGGTCCCTTTTGGACTTAAAATCTATGAATCTATATCAGCAATGGAAAGTACATGTGAGGTGACCTTCCCAGATTCACAGTACACTTCAGTCAAGAATGTTTTATCTGACTACTCATTTAACAAGAAAAGGGTTATAGCCAACAATCTCAAAAGATCCTTAGTATATTTTAAAGGCAAACAAGGTCATTTGCAATGGTTCATTAATTTTCAGAAAGCATTCGAGTTTTACAGTTTGGGTTTTCTGTTGCGATTTTCTTTTCTTTTAATGCAGATTAAAATGTGGGTTTTGAGGGATGATTTTTAAAATCTCCTGGGAAAGATAACCTTTAGTTCCTAGGCAAAGGGTCTTGTCAAGGAGTGTCCTGTCAGACTTCTCTGGTTTTCGTCTGTTCAGAGATCATCATTACATAAAGAGATGATTGCTAAGACACCTTTCCCTTGCTTTTACTCCCTTGCTTAACAATATCTGTAATTTATTTGAAAGAGTACAACTAATGGTTGGACTGAGCAATGTGTCCTTCAGATGTAACCTTAGTAGATAATACTTGCAGTTTGTTGACCATAACAGAGTAGGTCAAATGCCCTCATCTGGTCTAAGTTGAATGAGGTGTTTAAAAGTTCCAACAGTGTGAACTATGATGATTTGGGACAGAGCAGCCTCAACTCTGAATGACTGAGGGAAGGGTTCCTGGAGGAAATGTGGGGAAGGAAAAAAGATGTCCTTCATTTGCTGTCTTCTGAACACAGGACTTCTGCCCCATGCATACACTACCTTGTTTCAAGATTTCAGTGAAGTGTGAGACATCTAGCTCTGCTGTCTAGGCCAAAAAACCCCCAACTAAAACCACAAAACAAAAACTACACAGACAAAAAGTGGGGACAGTTTGCTTTATAGTCCACTTTCCAGAGACAATGAAAACATGAGCTAGTCCACCTCAGCTGGCCAGGGACCAGGGCTCACTCCCTGACATAGGTCACAAAGTCAGTAAAAGAATATTCTTTATCTCCTTCTCTGTTTGTCTTGTTCAAGGCCATGAGTTTGTTGCCTGTATCAATCTGCTGCCTTTCTCACCTAACTGTTTTGCTTGCAGTTAAAGTTGCCTGTTCTGTTTTCCCACATGAAAGTTCCTGACATGAATAGGAATTATTCTTCTACAGTGGGATGATGTATCGTAGGTATATATTATAGAATTCTACAGTATAATATATTATTTCTGGAATACTATTTATATCTTTATACTTGAATGTAGCTAGACTGTCAGTGATCCAAACACAACAGAATGCATGAATATCCAGCCTCCCATATTAATGTCCCTTAATCCTACCTCTTTTTTTTTTTTTTTTTTTTTTTTTTTTTTTTTTTTTTAAAACCTCTTAATAAGGACAGAAAGTCAATAGGGATTGTGTTGGACTGGAAAACCCAATTTGTAATTGAAGAAGATCTTGATGTATCCAGGGTATATAATGGGAGAAAATGTCAAGGGTCTCCTCTGGCATCCCACTTGGAATCCTGCTGCCCCTGATGCCTTGGAAACACATCAGGAATTCTGCCAATTATGTGTGGAGTTATGGAGATAGACTGTTCACCTCTCTTGTTGCTCTCATTGCCTGAAAAAGAGAACCTATTGTCTTATCTCCTTAGGCAATCCCTTAGTTTGGAAAGGACTCGAGACTAAATGTGACTTGCTGATACAAAAATTCTTTGTATCCTACCTGTATTAGAAGCAGTTCTTATTTTTATTTTCTCCCCCAAACCATATACACAGTTACACATACATAGAGATTTGTTCAAAATAATGAACAGGAAAGATGTAATACTAAATGCAGTATGTCTGTATTTTCTCTCTTCAGATATCATTGGTGTCTTCCTATCAGCATCTATCTCAGAAGTCAGATTCCTGATCCATACTTTCAAATCTGTATTCTCAATGCATTGTCCAATATAACTTATACTGAAATCAGAAAAGTTTTTCTAATTGTAATTAAGGAAAGTTCAAAGATGACTTATTTCACCAACTCCAGAAAAGTTGTGCATCCCAGCAATACCAGGATGGGAGCTGACCATACACTGGGATGTGACCATAGGGCAGATGGGTCAGCAACCTCCTAGGATAACCTCTTCCTGACATTTTACCTTATCATTCACAAAATACTGTTGGTACATGAAATAATAGAGTTTTGCCTTTTCAGATCTTCCTTTCAGTATCTTTTAATGGGCTTTAATGGCCTTGAATTCTTTTTATTCCAATGAGATAATTCATTTATGTAGGGAAGGAAATTCAAGATCTAGAAGACGAGGCAGGACATGGAAATGCAGTGTACAATTTCCTACCAGGACAAAAAAGACACTTTACCATAAATGAGGCAGTGATTTCTGGGATAAAGGATTCTGTACATCAGAATCCTCCAGAGCAGGATCCTCTCTCCAAAAGAGACCAGTAGAAGATACTTACAAAAAGAATGAGACAGACATAACAACTATAGGGTGATTTCTCACTGATAAATTCCCCCAGCTCCTGGCAGCTCATGATGTTAACACTTCCTGAGCTGAAACTAACATTGTACAGTATTTAATAGCCTCCCATGGACCAGCACTTTCTGGATTTGCCTACTGTATTTTTTAAAATCCATTTGGAGCCTCAGAAACATCCTGTGGTGCCGAGAAACGCACTTTAATTGTATGTTGCATGAAAATGACCTTCATTTGTTTCAAGTGTTTTTGTCCAAGAATCTCTTGGATAAGCCCTGATTTCTGTATTTTAAGGATTAATGATAGTGTTCCCTTTCCCTTTTCCATTCTGTACATGACTTTACAAGGCTCTTTGAGAAACCTGACACGATCATAATTTTTCCAAGCTTCAGAGTCTGACTATTGAGTCTTTTCCTGTACAATACCCATCCACAAACACAGATCATTTTTGTCACCTTTTCCTGCTTTTTTTTTTTTTTTTTCTGACTCTGATATATCACCTTTTTAGAAGCTGTAAGAACTGCAAGAAATATTCAAAATATGGCTGTACTTTATGCTTGTTCCAAGGCTGCTCCCTTACAACTCTGTTTCCCTAGTTTCACACAGGAGCTCCTAAGTTCACAGGAACATACTATTACTGAAGGCACTGGGTTTTAAACACCCTCATTCTCCATATAAGGGCCCAGAATCTGCTTGGTTTTCATTTGTGCAGGGGATGTTTTGGCCCTACAAGCAGTGGAACAAACCCTCCAGATAAGTAACAGCTGAGGCAGCTGCCTGAGTGGATCCATCATTATCACGCGAATACGTTTAGTAGATAAACAGAGGCCTTCAGTCCCTGGGGCTGTTAATCTGACACCTTTCATGGAGCACTAAAAGAATTCACTTAAAATTAAAAACAATGCACAGCTGTTTCAATGGATAAGTCATGCCATTTGCATGAGGATAATGGATAATCAATATACAATGGTGACACAAATTAAATGTGGATTAAACAGTCATTGTTCCACAGCTATGCTCTGTGTGATTTTTCCAGATATCGTGTGATAGTCCTGTATTTTCTATTATTGCTTTGAGACAAATGCATTTTATTATTTTGGAAGATGCTGCTTCTTTATCAGCCACCCTGGTACAAAATAAACAAATGAAAGTGCTAATTTCTTTCACTTATCTACCACATCAGAGGTCACCTTTTAGAGAACGGTAGAGATTATGGAGGGAAAGTACTTCTTCTCTTTGCACTTCTCAGATATTCTTGGTGCAAGAGATTATGGGGATGGGACAGCAACGATAAAACAGGATGATCTTACCTAATTTTAGAATTCTAAAAGCTATCTTATTTCAGATAGGCTTTCTCTGTAGTTAATAGGGAGGTATAGACACTTATCCTAAGAATAGGACATAAGGCATACGGGATGAATCATTCCCCGGAGAAATCTGTCTCTCTCCACTTAGTACTGAGGGAGCCATGATAAACTGCTTAGTTTAGTGTGCAGATTCTGGGTGGCTGAATCTTTCTCCAATTTGTTCTATAAGAGGGTCTAATAATATTTAAGCTTCAATGGAATTTAGGCACTGCACTTCTATAGTCTCCTTTGAAGGAATTATATCCTGGTGGCCAAAATGTAACCTAAGCCTCAGAGACAAGGAACATCTGAAAGAGGCAGCTGAAGGAAAAGTTATGCACAGGACCAAAGGTGGAACTTAGACTCTGAATATAGCTCTTAATCATTTCAGATAAGTCAACCAAAACCCATAATTAATAACAAAAAGTAATAATGAACTTCTGTCTAACATACACTACTTAACTAACCTCAATTCAAATCACTGACCTAGAAGTATTAAACTCCCTTTCCTATTACTAATCAGATGAGAGAAACATCCAGTGCTTAGAGAAATTATCTTTTTTTTTTCATTTATTTCGCTGAGACAGATTAAGCTCTTTTCAGTTTGTGTGATATTTTTTTTCCACAGGCAGCGCTGATGGCAGAAAAAAAAACCAAAACACCTCACTTCTTTTTATTTGTCAAAACATTTGTTGAGAGAAAAAAGTTGGAGAGTGTTAAAAATCAGAATTATTTTAGTCATAGTCCTTAAATTTTTAAGAAATTTTCATTTGTTTCACAAAGTTCTTTATCTTGGAAAAGAAAATTTTGGAAAGTTCCATTCTCTTTCTATTTAACCTTGTCATTTTTCTTTCCAAATGGAAGATTTCTGGTGAAGGAAAATTGAGCAATGTATTTTATTATGGTGATAGGTCTGTGAGTTCAGGGATCGCCCTTCAGCCAGGTTGAAAAGCATTCCACTTATCCTTGCTGCGCATGAGTACTTGAAGATCAGCATTTGCAATAAAAAGGCAGTGAGAGACTGAAAAAAACCTCCAAGAGACTTGACATTAGATTTTAGAAACTAGTTTTGTATTAACATTGCTTTTTTTTTTTTTTTTTTTTTTTTTTTTTTTTTTTTTT
>NW_020799142.1:29035924-29056508 GCF_003259725.1 Athene cunicularia
TCTGGCTGTAACAGCAGCTAATTAGAAATATTTAATGCAGGAAAACATCTGCAAGTTAAAATTGTTTTCAGCCTAAATCTTACCATTTGCCAGTACAGAAATGATATGTTAGGCATGTTGTACTCTCTCTCAGTATGATAGCAACTAAAGTGGCTTAAAATTGGATTCATTTATAAAGACGGACACCATTAATATCACCCCCTGCATGACAGTAATTCATTTCATTCTGGTTTGTCTGCACAGCGGTAGGGTCTCTGGTCCTTGTATTCAGATCACAGTCCTAATTAAGTATTCATTATAGAATACATATTTTTTCATTTAAAACAGAATATCAAACATTCATGCCTAGTATTAAACTTGTTTACCATTGGACTATTGTTTTATTAATAAACACTGCCATACATGTCAGCCCTAACTTCAGGGTCAAAAATAGAGCTGGGTTGAAACTCGATGCTCAAATAAAAATTTCTTTGGGAATTTTTGGAAGAAAAGCCGCAAACTTTACATTAGTATCAACCACTGTGATTTCACGGGGAGGAAAAAAACCTTGTCAGATTCTTTATTCTACTGTCTGTATGAATGTACGTACCTGAAATTTCATGAGAAAAAGCTGAATAGAGGTCTGTGGTATGAAATAAAACTCTATGGCAGATATTTAGATTTAGGTTGATTTCAATCTTGAGCTCACAAACACCAAGCTACATTTCTCATGCAGTTAATAAATTCTCCAAACAAAGCAGTGGGATCAAAAATTATTGTTTCAGACTGAGAACACTAATTTTGAGTACCATGTAACAAGAAATGGAAACCCATCCTGCTCAAATCATCTTGTGCATATACAGACAGAGATTATATCAATCTGCTTTTGTCTTTTCCTCTCAAGCCTGTCTGAAAGTCCATAGGAGTTCCTCAGCCCAGCTGCAAAGATGTCAGATGCTATGAGAACCTCAACAGTATCCTCTCTGCTGTGTTTGGCTTTCACTGCGCTGGTGGTCCTCATCTCCTCTTGGCTTGGTCAACCAGCAAAACTGTCACCTTGACCTTTCCAGTATAGCTGGAAGGCCTACCTTTCCTGTGAGCTCCTTTTTCTGAAACAAGTCCATACAAATTTTGACTCTGTATCTCGCAAACATCTTACAGTCTTTCTGGAAGACCTTTCCCAAAGGTAGAAGAGAGAAGCCATGGGTACCTTACCAAATTTTGGAAATGTAAAAGGTATACTCATAACTCTGTGCTATTTATTTACTCAATGGTCGTCCAAGAGTAAATGAAAAAAAATAAAGTACCTCCTCAGGAAAACGCTGCTGATCCATTTTATATGCATATCTTAGCATGAAGGAATCAAGGAATAATCCAGTTACTCAAATACAGGTTTATAAAGTAATTAAGGTGCTATCGGATGTCTGAGACACTGTGAGAGAAGCAATAGCTCTTAGATGACAGAATTCAGCCCCTGATTTCCTTAATCTACCTTTGGGAAGTTCTACACAAGACAGGATTTCCTCATGTTTCACACATTGTCTTAACGTATCAGTTCTGAATGGGCTGAGACCTACTGAGGTTAGCACGCTTTAGTTTTCAGTCTGTGTCACCACTTTCTGCATTTTTGATCTAAAATAAGACTAGAAAGACAACAAAGATAGTACATAACTTTAGTCCTCTTTAGGTTTAGAGTACGCTCAAGAAAATCTACACAAATCCCATTACTTCCATCTTCATCATTTCCACATAGAGAGAGTCCCAAAAATCTCAGAGGATAGGTAAGTGTGAAGTATTTATTTATTTATTTATTTATTTATTAATACAGAACACTCAGGAATAATGGAATAAATTCAGTATTTGAACAAAAACTCCCCAGCTTGACAGCATATTTTTCAAATAGAAATAAATACATTCAGGGTCTTCTTCAGAAAAAAAAACCCAAACCCAAATAAAAGAACTTTGAATGGGACTTTTTGTTTCCTGTACTTCAGAGAAGTTAATGTAAAGATAAATTAGAAACTTTATAAGATGACTCAAATAATTACAAATAGCAATAGGTTGAAGAAATTAAAGGAAGGTATTTATTAAGTGTTCTTCTCCGAGAAGTTTTCTGAGAATCCTGGAAGAATGGACATGGAAGTCTTTTGAGATCTATTGCTTTGATTTTTTAAATCTTATCTGGGCAAAATATCTGAAAATAATCATAATGAGAGGAAAAGAGAAAACATAATGTACAATACAGTTTTCTCTGGAGGATGTTGTATTCTGTTGAAAATGTCATTAAAAATAAGAAAAGTTTTTGCGTGAAAAAAATAATCAAAATCTAAAATGTAACTTCTCTGAAATTTTCAGTAAAGTTCCATTTACCACCTAGATGGGAGTTTTGATGACTGAGCTATTTTCATGAGTGCTCCACAACACACTTCAGTCAAAAAGAAACATATTAGCACAGTCCTACTATGTATATTGTTTAAGTTTACCTATCTTATTTTGGATTAAACAGCCTGGGGAGCACAGACGAGCACTACCGTCAGACAAAGGGACATTAATGAATGTTTAGTGGTCAGAAAAGGAGCTGGCATCTTAATCTGGATAATATGTGCCTGAACCTGAACTGCAGTCAGACCCTATGGGAGACATTGATTTGAATGAGTACAGATATCCATCATCTAGATACCTCTGACCTCATTATCTGAGAGTCCCTTTATAGTCAAGAGGATGATTCTTTCTGCCTTAAAATAGATATGTAAAACAGACTGTATAAATTGCACCCTGAAAGCTCCTACCACTCTCGGTAGAGTAAGAGAGTCCAGGATGATGCATTCAAAAGGAGATGACGATGTAAATGTCTCCCACCTACAGTTAGGTAAGATGAATCCAAGAGGACGTTACTCAGTTCCCTGGAGTGACAACTAGAAGGCACATACACATTTACATCTTCTTAATATAACTTGAAGACTGGGGTCAGCAGTAGGTTAACAAAGCTAGAAAGAAAATAAAGTAATAGTAATAAAAATGCCTTTATATTACATTGAGCGCAATACACACAACAGAATGAGCAGTGTTGTTTGCTACAAAGTCCAGCATAAGCAGGACACCAGTGTACAGCTGCGTCAAAAATCAAGACAGAACCAATGTAATAATGGCACAGTGATGAGAGGATTCAAGTGTTTGGTGAGGACAACACTGCTAAGGTTTGTTTTTTTTTCTTCTGTGGGGTGAGATGTGGACCATGAATAGGGCAAGCTGATGGATTCGGCCATAGTGAAGATTAGACTATTGAACTCTTTGTCAACAATAAGGATTTAACTGATTTTATTTCTCCATTTTCTCATGTGTAAAAGAGAGTTACCATTCCGAATCGTTCTGTGGTTCTTGTTAGAGCTGCTACTTTCTTTTTGTCTTTTATCTTTTTTTTTTTTTTTTTCAAGTGACTCATTTATTTGAAGGGAAAAAAAGGAAGCTAGAAAAGGACATTTAAAAAGTCCAACTGTAGTGTGGTAGAAATTGTTCCAAAGTGAAATTATATCCAGGAAAAAATTTTCAACAGCAGTCAGAAGAAATGAAAATGTCAAATATTTTCCTGTTCTTCAAGGCAGAGTCACAAGGCATCATAGACACCAGCTATAAAAATCAGTAAAACAAGGTTTCATCTTGCATTCTATAACTTAATAATATTTAAATCATATGTGTTTTACTTGGAATTAATTCTTTTTCTGACTTAAATGGGATTCAGACTTGTATATCCTTCATCTGCAGGGAAATGCCCAGCAGCTGAGAACTGTATATTCTAAAATGGGTTTCTCTCAATGTCAAGATAAATAGACAGCTATTGCATAATCAAGAAAGCACATTTATTTCACTTTGCTTCAGGTAATATATTTAGAAATATGATACTTACGTGGATGTCTCCATTCTGGTTCTAGAAGAGGAAATATCTGTCCAAAATTTTTAGGACCAAATAGTTATGGATTGTTTATTAAATCCATTTATGAAAGAAGCAGAAAATTTATAATTTAATTCATTAGAAATACTGAAAATTTGTAAATGCCTTGTGGAGTTCTTTGAAGTACTCAGAAAAATGTCAGGCTTCTGTTTGGTTTTTTGTTTGGTTGTTGGTTTGTTTTTACTGGTTTTTGTTTGTCAATGGGATTTTTTTTGTGTGTTTTGGTTTGTATTTTTTTTTTTTTTTTTTTTAATTTGGTTGGTTTAGTTTAGGGGTTTTATTAGTTTTATTAATCTATTATGATTTTCCATTTAGCTCAACTTGAAACACATGCCTATTTTTCCTTGTTATTTTGCCACTTTAATAGAAATAGAACAAACATACAAAGTACATTTTCCCATATTTGCCCACTGTAGTCAGAAGTATTGCCAGTGTGTGATAATAGGTATAAATTGCCAGGTTATAAGCTTATAGATTTTCAAAGAATTTCATAATTTTCCAGTCTGACTTTGTCTGACTTGAAAAAAAGAATATAACTTTCGTATTTTTGCCAATTAAATTTTCAGGGGAGAATAACAGTTCTGCTTTTGTGGGCTGAATATTTCAGTTTGTTTTATATTTATTATAATCTAATCTATCACATATAATATATTTAAACCAAAACATTTGAAAAATGAAAAAAATATTTTTGAAATTATCAAAACAAGATGTCCCAAGTCTATTAAAATTAAGGAATTAATTCCACTTTTTTAGTCTAAAAGTAAATTAAAAAAAAAAATCACCAAAATAATAAACATGATTTTGAGAAGTACTTAGACCTTGTCTTACTGCATTGTCTGCAGAAAAACCATTCCATCAGCAGAAGTCAGTAGAAATGTCTTCTACCTCCAGTTCGGAAAACATTTCTCAGTAGTGTTACTAGGCATGACAAAAGCAAGACATGGTCTATATTATTTACTATCTGCAGACAAGATCAGATAGAGTACAGTCCTGTGACATTTTCAGAAGAAGCTGCCTGTGATCACGGTAAGAGTTGGATGTAGTATGGACTGACCTTCTAGGAAACATTTGTTGGTGCTTTTGGGTTTTTTTTGATATCTAATCAGGTGCAAATCCCACAGGCAAGAAGTAAAAGTAAAAAGTAGAAAGATGACTAGAAAGAAAAAGTGTCTCGACATCAACATTTACAAGTGACAAAACTCTACATGGCATCTTCAGAAAACAGGAAAACGGAAGTATAAACTTGCAATAAAAATGTGTCTTTTCAATTCAGTGTGTTCCTCAGGTGAGGTGTTTCGGAATCCTGCTTCTTCCTGAGACAGTCCTACACGTGGAGCTCAGTTTATTGATCACTGATCTATAGACCAGTTGAGATTTGAGCTTCTTGGACTAGAAGAGGAGTTCTCTCAAATCATGACTGCATGTTTCAAGCTCCCTTCTGATTGGAATAATAAGCAGGGGCAACATTTCTTTCCCCAATCTGTGTTTTTTTTCTCCTCTCTTTTCAGGCCTTTGTGGCAGTGTGCTGCAATCTCACTACACATCTCACATAGAGATCCCCTGTGATAGTGGATGGCTTCCTATACAATGGCAGATGAGAATTTTTTTGTCCTTCATCTGTGCCTTTAAACATGGGAGTGAGAAGGAAATTTTCCAGGCTATTCATTGATAACAGGCAGAATGAGCTAGAAAAATGTCCTAGTTATTGCAAACCTGTGAGAAAAGGATATGGTTTGAATATGACTGAATAAAAATGAGGGCACACAAACTCAGTGAAGAGAAGAGATGTTACAGTGCTTAGCAATAATGGTTACAGTCTCATTTTCTGACAAACTGGTATAGAATATAATCACAATGTGAGCTCCATAATTAAAGCAAAGATAGCAGTGACATTTTTATTGTATATTTCAACTGCTGAATAAGTTCCTTTTTTTTTTTTTTAAAAAAAAAAAAAAAAAAAAATTCAGATTGCATTCAGAAAACCAGACTGTGTCCCTTGTTCTGAATGGGATTTGTACCAGTTCAATTTTTAGCCAAAATATGCTGTGTTTTACTGTCTTGCTGAAACAAAAATAAATGCCCAATTTTGATAATAGTGGAATCATAAAAGGAAAAAGAATATGGAGACATCATTTAACCAGATGTCAAAGTGAAAATAACTAAAACTCAGCCATCTGCTTCTTGAAGCAGAAAGGTTCTTTGGCCATTCTACTCATTTATTCCAGTGCTTGCCTTTCTAAATATTGAATTTAATCTCCTGCTCTGTCATTAGTTCTTATCCTGCCTTCAACAGACATGAAAAATATTTAGTTTTATCCTTTTTCCAGAAATATTTTTGTAAACTTGAAGACTTTCCATATATTCTATGTTTTGCATTTCTAGACTACCAACCACAGTTGGTTTTACTTTTTAAAGTTCACTTATCCAAAAGGCTATTCACACAGCTTCCTCTCCTCTCGAGTCTTTCTATCTGGAAATAAAGGGGTTCTCTGCATAAAATCATCCTTACTGTAAGACAATACACTCCCCCTCAGAAGATATCCAATGCTTCTGATAGACACAACCTCCTGTCACGTATCTTCACTTAGGAGGGAATGAAGAGAGAATAAGCACAAGCAGAGATAGATTAAAAGGCCTGCATGACATTATATGGAAAAAAAATGTAGCAGAAGTGGAGAAAGGAAGCCTGGGCTTCTAAATACCAAGTTCTCATAACAATGATTCATGTAAAGTTTTCACTGACTGGTCACACATAGCTAAAACTTGATGAAGAGATCTCCAGGTTTTCTAAGCTCTAGTGGATTGGAAACATCCTGAAAATAGCTAAAATACCTTTTGTTCTGATGTATTCAGGACTTATTTTACTGTCTTTCTGAAATCAGGAATCCCTTACAAGTTAAAAAGGACAATGCATACAAATAAAGGTTGAGAATGTCAGCTCAGCTGACAGTGAAGATAAATTAATTACTTTGCCAGAAAATTAAAAAAAACACAAACAAACAAACAAAAAAAACCCAAAACCAAAACAACCAAAAAACAAAATACCACCATGTTTTTGAGGTTCCATGGTAGATTCAGTTTTTCTGTCCGACATTTGTTTGTTTGTTTCTGGTATTTCAGCCAGTTTTTATTTTATCTCAACTGGTATATCCTTTCTTAAAACCCCTTGAGAAAATTCCCAATAAAAGAATAAATCTATCATATGAATTGATTTACTGAAAGATCATGCTTTCAGAGTTTTCTTTATTATAGGAAAATTAATTTCTCAAGATACTTAACACAGTTCTAGTAGAAAACCTTCCACCCCAGGGAGAGCAACAATATATATCAGGCACAGTAGGAAGTTTATCAATCTGTGCTTAGTTTACTTTTTTTCAGAGAAAATTTTGGGGTTGCAGCATGGAAAACATAGATACAAACTTCTCAGAACTGTCCCACCCACAATTCAATTTTTTATCTGTTCCTGTTACCCAAATATAGACACTGTGGTGCAAGAGTAACTCCTTGCACCATTTTCGGTTTTATATTTTAGTAAGTAAATAAGGATCTCCCAAACATTCTGGCGTCTTCTGTGTCTCAGAGCATAAGGGTAAGCTGACACCATGGTTGAGTGATATCTTCCAAGAACTACATGGCCTTATAATTAAGTATATATATATATCTCTATCTATCTATCTATCTATCTATCTATCTATCTATCTATCTATCTATCTATCTATCTATCTATCTATATATCTCCGTGTAATCCAAAACTCATTCCTTTATCTTCTTCCCCATACTTTCCATATCAGATGATACTACACTTTACAGAGGATAAAGTGTGTTACAGCTTCTCAGAATCATTGATTGGAAGGAATCTCTGGAGGTCATCTAGTTCAGGATTCAAGGCAGACTCTACTAGTTATCACTAGGTCAGAGCAGATGAGACTATGAATAGCCATGTCGGCAAAATTTCCAAGGGTGGAGATTCTACAGCGTCCGTGGGTGACATGTTCCAGTACTGCAGCCCTGGTCTGATGAGAAATTTTTCCTTATGTCCAGTCCAAACATTGCAAACCTCAATTCATTATCCCTTGGTATACCACCTGCTGGAAAATGTTTGGACTTTTCATCTTTAATACTGACCATCAAGCAATTGTGAGGGCAATTAGGTCAGCTCTTACTTATGTCTTCACCAAAAAAGATAAGAAGTGGGATAATGAATCATAATTCAGTACAAACCACAATTAAATAAAAACTATTAAAAAAAAAAAAAAAAGAAAGAAAAAAGAGAGAAAAGTTAAAACATCTGCCGTGGAAAGCATTATATCACAATTATCAGAAAGTCAGATTGAATACAATTATATTCTTGAAGTCATGTTCATTCCTCCTGACTCTTATATATTTTCCATCTGAGTAAACTGTTTATTTTCCTCAACGATACAACCAGAAACCTCAGGAGATCAAACCTCCTTCAGGACCTTTTCTATTTGAGATGGAACCAGCTTAACTTCACAAATATTTTTGGCAGTGTACAGCTTTTTCATAAAATTTAGATTGTAAGTAATATTTGGCCAGCTCAGGAGCTGTCACTTTCTGGTTCCACAGTCCAACTCTGCTGATTTTTCTTAAGATCAGGGAACATTTGCCTTGAAAAGAGCCTGGATCTTTCAGTAATGGGTTTACTGGGGGAAATTCTGTGCTCCATGTGTGTTCACTGAGGACCTTGCTGTTAGAGGACACTGGCTGGACTGAAATTCTGTGAAAAGATTAAATTACAACTGTGACATTGATAGTCAGTGACCTCCACATTGCCACTGATCTAATCCTACCCACTTCTCAGAGCTGTGCCACCGATTAATCAGAACTATTTTCCCACAGCTATTAGCAGTCAAAGGAGATCTATTGTTGTTGGTTAGTGGGAACCTTATCTCTGGAATGTCAACAACATGTTTTGTAAAATGACTTTAAAATATGGTCAGTGTCTTTTTGCTCTATGTTCATCCTTATACAATTAAAAAAGTATGTTTCCATTGCTGTTAAATTAGTGGTGCAGTTTGCCTAATAAAATATGTTTTGCTGTCTTGGTTTTATGGGCAAAGTAATAAACTACAGTTTTCAAAAGCAGCTTGATACGGTACAAGAAAATCCTGTACAAGATTCTGCTTAGATTCTAGTTGAAATAATAAGGCACAGATTATTTTTAGATTAAAAGACCATATGTTAGACAATAGACATTTTGAAAAACATTGTGATTTTCATAAATGCATTCAGGTGTTATTTTCATAGCCTGCCCTGCAAGTGCAAGATATTCACTTGTCAGTTATAGGTGGGAAGAAGGAATATAGACATACATAATAGGCTAAAAATTACAGAGAACTGTTAATCTGCTGTGATTTATTAAATTCTTGATCAGGTCTTATATGTCCTTCTCTCCCAACTCCTGAGAGAAGATTTCCTCTTGCTTATGATTTCTGTTGGTTTTTTTCCACCTATGCATTCAATTTTTCCAGACAAAATGTTATCGGCCAAAAAAGAGTGAAAAAAGAAAAGTATCTATCTTCTCCTTTTTCACAAAAAATAAATCAATTTTTACAAAACTAAGATCTCCTTATAAAAAGAATCATAAAAAGCAAATCTGAGAGTTTAACTATTCTTAAAAATACTACCTGAGAGTTTGACTATTCTTTAAAAGTGAATAGAAAAAGTAAATAATTCAAAGGATATGCTGGCTGAATCTTGACAGACTCTGAGTTTGGTCCTGACTGAGACTAAACAGCTCAATAGCTCTAAATCTTTCACAGCTATATTCTTGGTTAGTTTCCTAGAAGAGTATTTAAGCACATGAATGAAACATTTTATCTTTTGGTGGTGTAAACACAAGCAGCTTTCAGGTACTGAAAAAAAAAAAAAAAAACAAAAACAACAAAAAACAAACCACGGTGGACCTAACTTTAGGCATCTGCAAGTTAGGGACATTCTCTGAGTTCAGTCTTGTGTCTTTTCCTCGTCAATGGAGAGAAACTACCCTCCATGGAGTATGTTATCACCTCCGAAGACATGTGCTTATGGTGCATAATACGAATCATGTTCTTAAGAACATCACCCTCAATTGTCTCCTCAAGTTTCTTAGGCGAGTATCTTAGTTTGGTTTGGAGATGCTTACAGTTAGGCAAAAAGATACCCTCTCTTTAATGCTTTTAGAATAAACATATCCTTAAACTGCAGTCTCCTAGGGGATTTAAACGTATTTCTGTGGAAATCTTTATTGATTTAATTGCAGTTAATCAACTCATTAAGGTAGTTTTGTAAAAGTATCTGATGTTTTTTTGTTTGTTTGGATTTTTTACGTAACCATATTTCAACGAGTGAATTGGAACATTTTGATTTCTCCAATGTTTCTTTCAAAAATCAGATTATTGTCTCAAAATTGGTGTAGAAATCTTTCAAGACCCTTCAAAAAGAAGTTTATCTTAGATTGTGAGAGGTCTGTATTTTCTTATTCTTCTTCCAAAAGCTATGACACATGGGATCATCTGCCAAAAGGCGGTTTTGGATCATCTCTGGTAAAGAGAAATAAGTTTAAAATGGGAGCTTTAAGTTGAGGCTGAAAATGGACAGTATAAGGACAATCTATGTGTGATTGTCCTAATCTGACTGCTCTATGACCTTTTTCTCATTCAGAATTTTGTGCAGATGAGAAATGAAATTTACCTTGAATTTGTTTGATGATCTAAGATGCTTCCCTTGAGATAGGAGCCTGGTCACAGTCTGGCTTTTCCCAGGCTTCACAACTCAGAAACAACATTTTAAAATCAAAAGTGTTCCCTGACCACCGGAATATAGAGTACCTTGTTGCAACGATTACTAAATTTCTACAACACCTTAAATAGCAGAGCCTTGTCCCCCATCAGAAAACCCTTTAACCTATTGTACTGGACTTCTTTGAAATGTGGAAGATAGGAGGACACAACTTATTTTAAAAAAGCGAAGTTTTGAACTTAGTTTAAAAAAACCTCTACACATTTTAATCATTAGATTCTAGTTACAATAAAATCAAGATTTTCTACATATCTTGCAGGTCTTTAACATGGACTAGGTGATGAACTAGATAGATTTATGTGACTGGGCAGCATGGAAGCAAACATCTAGCTCTGTAATAGGTATCAATTGGTGAAGGAAAAGACAAGTTTGTAGGAGATTAGGGGACCCATGTTCTTTGTTCAAGCAGGACTGTGTTGTGTAAAAACCGTATTTAAGGACATTTCATCCAGGTTAACTATATAATTCTAAATTCTATTTTTAATCATATGAGACTTAAATGACTTTGCAACACTGAGAACAAGACAACTACAGTAATGTTAATAATGTTTATGAATACTGTTTCTTCAGGTATAAGATCCATGGGGTACTGAGAAGTATACAAAACATCCATCTATATCAGAAATTATGTAAGAGTAGGAAATCACAGCTCCATCATCAGGGTCAACATTACAAATGGCTCTTCTGGTATTAAGTGACACCCAGACTGCACCAATATGAAAATCATCCAACAGCATTTCCCTTCAAAAACATCTGTGTTTCAGGCAAGTTTATATAATACTACATGCAAGATGGGTATGTGATGAAAGTACTCAATTAAATATCAGGAAATAAGATCATTAAACCACCAGTTACTGCCTGAGTGATGTGTTTAAATTATTTTTTTTTTTTTTGTCATTGAAGCAGAGATAAAAGACTAGGTCTTTTTCCGGAGATGGAGGTCAGTTTTCAGAAGGAATATTCAAAGGATGTGTCATTCCTCAAACCAGACCCTGAAGAGGAAAGATAATGTATGGAATTTGACAAGAACTGGGTCAGTTTTCAGAAGGACCTTGCAAGTATCTTTTACTGTTTCCTTCCGTTATGGATTTTATTTCCGATTTTGCAAAGAGATATCACCCTGACCCTTGCTGAAGTAAACTGGACTTACTATCCCTACTAAATCTTTTAAGTAGTAAAAAGGGATCTCAAATTTATTGAAAAACATTGAGAACGCCTTTTCTTAGTGATCACTGAACTGTGAAACTCTTTATAAAAGTGTGTCTTGAGACATTTGTGTCCTTTTCTATGTGTTACCAAAGTGTTATTTGGCAAGAAGCAGGAAGTGAGAAGAAATTTAAGACCTGATAATAGTTACATATATTATAACCACTAACAGAACATTTAAAGACCTGTATTGCTGGGCTTGGTTCTGTGTAGAAAAGTGAAGGTGAGATTTGTTTTATGTTGCCCCTTTGAAACTCAGATCCATCAAGAAGATTTTCATTGATTTCATTTTCTCTGCACTTTACCACCATCAGCTGTATTGATAGAACAGCTGTGTATAGCTCCAAATAATTCCTGCAATAGAGCAAAAGAAGAAATACATTTTGCTCCATCTAAAACTTCTTCCCCCAGTTATGCTTCTCAAAAAGTAAACCTAGCTCTATAAGGTGATCTTGGTATCTTTAAGGGGAAATTCCAATTATCAGGCAGAGAATGAGCGGTGGCTGGAATAAAGGAAGAGGTGGCTTAGTGAGAGAGATAATAGACTGCTGAATACAACAGATCAAGCAGTAGAAGATTCATTCCTGCTTGTGAATACAGGCTCTGGACTCATTTCATTGAAGTTACTGACTGTAATTTCCAAATTTCTTCAGGTTTTGCCTGCACCTGAATGCAACATGGGAACTGGAGGCACAGAGGAGAGACTGCAAAGCATGCTGCAGGTGAAGCAATCCCATTTCCTGGCTTCACAATAGCAGCTCAGGTCTGGAAACATTGGTATAGTTATAACACAGGATCTGGACCAGGTTAACGAAGACTATGTGGATTTGCAGGTTCCAGGATCAATAAATCATAATATCCACATTTTGTTGTATTTCATTGTGTGCATATGCAGTGTATAAACTCCACTGGATATACAGTCAGAAAACTGAGGTGTCATGATTTCCATAATGAAGATACAAGAAAAGTAGATCAGATACTTTCCTGGAAAATTATTCAAAGCAGCAAGGTGTAGGTTGCAAGAGGAAAACTATTCAATGCAGCAAGGTGTAGGTGGCAATATATGTTAAACCTCGTCTTCGGGAAACAGTCAATTTCCTGGGATGTTGCAGGATGTGGTTATTATTGGGATAAGGTTCTTGGCTCCAAATCTAATGTCCAGTTCTCCTGGGTGGGTTAGATGTTTATGAGGACACCCTTTTTATATATTTGGTGATATGGAAATCCCAAGTCTAAGGCTTAAGCAGCAGAATTTTGAGAATATAATAGTGGATTTCACATGGAAGGAATGCCTGAACACCTTTAAGAACCATGCTTACGTGACTTCAGAAATGTGCACTGCTTGTTTTCCGTGAAGTATGTGCTCCTAACTCACAGACACCTCTTGGTGCTAAAGTAAGTGAACTGAGTTTCTGAAGTCCTGAGAATAGTGGATCTTTCACTCAAATTAATGACAGATCTTGGCCAGCCTTTGATAAATAAGCCATTTAAAACACTAAGCATGGTTTTAGAAGATCACTTTTAAGCTACAACAAACAAAACCCTGAAACTATTAGTCAAAATGCTTTAGGAGTTTATTAATTGTTGCCTGTGTCTTTGTGAAGAACTCCCAGATACCTCCAAATTTCACAAATAACAAAAATTTCAGAACAAATTTTAGCATGTCTGACATTTTGTGCAGACAATACATTGCTAGCTTACTATTCATATGTTCATTTCTTTTTATAATGATAAGGGTTCAGTTGTCAAATTAACGAACAATATTTCACCACATGACTTAGACGAATGCTACACAATATGAATAGCAAATCGTTGAAGTGAACTGTTCATATGCAAAGCCTAAATGAAAAAAAAAAAAAAAAAAAAAAAAATAATTATAAGTCTGACGGATGCATGATTGATTTGTCACTTGTTCATACACACAAAATCTTTAAATCATAATACAGACATTCAAGTACTCAGACTCTATATGACTATATAGATTAAATACAGAGATGAATAAAGAAAATGTGAAAAAATCATCAAAATGTTATGTGTCAAATACTTCAAAAAACGCTACTGCTTTCTCAGCGTCATTTATGAATGAAGACAATTTGAAACACCTATTCCTCTCAAAATGTTCTAGTTGGTGCGATTTGTGAAAATATGTGTAGAAAAGAGCAGAAATAGATATATTTCAGCTACACTAGTGAACACGTATATTCTTTTCCTCAAGGAAATGAAATAATAAGTATCACACTTAGCATGAAAGTGATCATGCTAATGAGATGATGTCATGTTCGTTATAAGATCATTATTCCAAGGACTATGTTAATTCATTCAATAAGCCTTCTGTGAACAGTGTGTGGTGGCCGCCCTCTTGGTTGGTACAGCAGCGATTTAACCAGGGACAGCCAAAGCTAAACACCTGATTTGTTACTTCGTGACCTGGAGTGACACTGCTGGGGATATAACAAGGCAAGTCCTATGTAGGTCACCAGAGAGTGGGGTCTGTAACCAGAATTAGATGAACCCTTGATATATCCATCTGGTAATGACTTCTAGTACCTTGAAAGAGAAATTTACACCAAGCATCAGCAGATTTCCTAAGAAAAGGAAAACAAACAAAAAGGGTGAAGAAAAAAAAAAGTCACATGAAGCAACTTTTTTGACAGACTTTTTTTTTTTTTTGTCTTTCTATTTAACAAATTATAAATGCATACTTAGTCCTAAACAAAAGAATAAATTTAAATGAAAATACTGCTTTCATTTTAGAAATTATATTGAAATATGTTCTTCCTGCAATTTCAGTTCCATTTCCTCCAACATGCCCTGGGAAAAAGTCTCAAGAAAGTAAGAAGCTGATTTCTTCTGAAAAGAATCATAATTCAGAATTAAACATAATGATTTCTTTTAAAAAACAACCCATGACTTGCTTTATCTGTAAAACACACTCTTCAGTGAGTTACTTATCTAACAAAAATTTGGTGCTGAAAACATAATTAGATATTTTCTGAATCTCAGTTTGAGTAGGGCAATCATGCAGGTAATCAATATTTGTTTCTTCTCTCTAATCAATCTGTGTCCTGAGTACTTTGGTAGATATTACAGACAGGTAACTCTTCCTATTAAAATCTTCTTAACAGAAGGACAAAGGAATTATGATGAGAAAATACACATGGTTGCAGAAAAATTTGCTCGGTTATCATTCCCACTTAGCAAGTAAAAAAAAAAAAAAAAAAAAAAGCAGGATACTTACATGCCCATCAGTGTTTGGGACAGTCTAAAATTACTCTGTATTTGAATCAAGGTGAATTAGAATTAAACTGGACTCTTTGTCTTTATATTCAGCTATAAAAAAGCTAAGACTACAAAACATACAATATGACTCGCTATTACTACTGAATAGTAATTTCTTCCAATACTTGCACAGTACATTTCTCCCTAACTATTGGAGTGGAATTTTATTAAAAAGGGGAAGGAAACAGAAAAAGACCAAATGCTCTTCACCTATCCACACCCTCATTAGTGGTTAATGGGATTCATTCTATTGTGCCAATGTATTAACTTTGCACTGTTCTTTCACAGTTTCCTGTGCTATTTTGTGTTTTCAGGTTGAAGTGGATAGCAAAACCATTCCGTTTCAGAGGCAGAGAGAATGTACTGATTTAGATAATCTCAGTATTATGACACACTGGCCCTTCGGGTTTAGGAATGAAGGACACTGGCAGGGAGAAAGAAGAAATACCCCAACAACTACTTAACTTAATGCAATATTGTGCAATGGCACCGCCTCTGCCCCTCGCTTTGGCATAGACTGTGCCATTGACACAGAGTGCTGAGCCAGGCCTGGCACAGCAGATTGATGTCCCAGAGGAAAGCCTGTCTCTTCTGCATTATTTTTTTTCCAAGGTTTTTATCCTGCTAATCGATCTGCCCTTCTTCCCTATATCACCAGCGTGCAAACAGGAGCAAACTCCTTCCTAACACCGCTGGATAAATTGGCATGTGAAAGCAGATACCAAAGTTTAGATGCTTAACTTTGTGCTTAGTTATCTAATGGTATATCTAACTGAATTGCCAAAGTTAGGAGTATAATTGTCCTCCTTAGCCAGTGAAGAGAAATTCCTCCAGAAGGTCATCATTCTGCACACCTTCAGCAAAGATTATAGGATGCAGAGAAGGGCCCTTGGAAGTACTTATCACTTACTCTTAAAACTAGAGGGAGTCTCTACAACTAGACAAGCATAACTTTCTAATTCTAACGAGGTATTCAGATGAGATTAAGTCAATGCCTTGAATTCTACATTAACAAGAAAATCATATGATGTTCTATAAACTGGGGGCTTGCATTATGAAATGAATAAAATACTGTTAAATAAAAGTTACCAGGATAACTAGCTACTAAGGATCATAACCTGTGATAAATATACAACTATCACAGGACATGGGAAGAAAGAGGATACAGAGAATTTCATGTTCCTCGGTACTAGAAACAAGAGCAGCTTACTTCTCTGTTAAGAAACAATTAATAATGTCTAGAGATGAAGAGTAAGAAGGAAAGGAAAATAAAAAATAAAAAATAAAAAAACAAAAACAAACCACCAAGATGTCAAACAAAGGCTCTGCAAACTGAAAGACCCTGAAAATCCTGTCCAATGAAAATATCTCCTGTGAGGCTTAGAGCTGCATGGAACCAGGTCTGAGTTGCACATGGAACATTAGTTTAGTTCTATCTACCTGTTAAATATATATATATATATATATATATATATATATATATATATATATATAAAAATATTTAAAAAATAATGTATGTATATATGTATATAATTTAAAGACAACTACTTCTTATATTGGTTTGAAAAATATTTGTGGAAAATATTTGATGTAAATTGATGGAAAAATATTTTCAGAGGGAACACAACAATTTCACAAATATTTGTTGACAAAGGAACCACACTCAATCTCCACAAGTATGTCAGTGCCCGAGTACCTCGACACAGTAAGAGAACCTTAATTAAAAAACAAACCTAAACCAACAAAAACATGCTTTTCAATTAAAGCAAAATGATGTATTCATGAGCTAACAAAGATAACAGATTTTACCAACATTAGTCCACAAATATTCCTTTGATTCATTTTTTTCTCAATTATTTTCTTCCCTGAGTTTTTGATTTAGAATTTTTGCTCCCCCATCCTCCCCAGCTTCCATTCTATTTATTTAATTATGACTCTTTATTTTTTTATTCCAAACACAACAGAAACACAAAATATTATTTCCTACTTGGCTGGAATCAGAGTGAACCAAGCCTTGGAAGCATATCCACATGTGTCGATAAAAACTTTCAAGTCTTATTTAATAGATTTAATCCTAAATTCTAGGCCGATAAGCAACACAGTGCTGATTCACATCACCTGAGTTACTAAAGTTTTGCACAGTTATACGTATTTAATATGTTATAAAGAATTTGAGGCTTTCCAGCATCAAACACACGTGGAACCCCATTAATTTGTTATTAGTGTACAGGATTTTTGTTCCCTGCTATGAAAAAATGATTAGTGACCCTTGATGTGGAAGGCAGAAATCAAGGGCTTCTGAGTGAAGACAATAGAACTGATTTTAGGAACGGCTTGGACAGAAAAGAGGATGAACCAGAACTGGTGGTGCTGGAACCTCTTTGCTTTGCAGAAAAGCTATTCTTTTTAAAGAAAAGGAAAAGCTCCTTCCATGAGACAAGGTAAAGCAACAGGTCTGGGAGTTTCACTGCAGAAGACAGACATTATTGGAAAGAGCAAGGCTGCAAATACTGGAGCGTACACAGTGATAAAAAGAGAGCATATAAATAAAGTGCAGGCAGCTGAAGACAAAAGCCATGGACTGATAAAAAACCGTCAGTAAAATTAGTAACTGTCCTTGATAATAGAGGGAAGTAAAGATTACACCCGTTTTGCAAGTATGAGTTAGTCTTTATTGGCTGTGTTTAACAATAAGTTCCTTGTCCCAATTATATACTTTAAAAATTAATTGTGCACACCCAATTTCCTGTCCCGCTGCTGTCACTGCATTGCTTTTGCATGAGGTACCTGTTTATAGCTACATGTCCATCTTATCAAGGGCTTTAAGGTAACATGGATATAAATTTTAAGAGAAGCTCTGAGAAAAATGTGAAACAAACAAATCCCAGTGCTGGTGCTTTTTTCTCTCTCTCTCTTTTTTTTTAATTTCTTTTTTATTTTTTTAGTAATCTCTTTGTTTTAATAAAAAAGAATCTACATTCGAAGTGGAGGCTTGGCAGTTTGCAGCTAAATGAACAGAAGCAAAGCCTTTTGGGGAGAAAATTAACTGATGAAAATTGCTATGGCAAAGTATATGAGGTAATAGCATAGAAGATGCAGATTCTGGGCTCTGTGCTGTGGCTCTATTAAATTTACTGTTGTAAATGCTTGAGGGAAGACAGGAGTTTCTCCATCCATGTTCAACAGGGCTCATTAGTTCTTGCACGAAAATACAAATTCATGGCTATAGAGCTCCAAAGGGGAGCTGACTATAATCTAACCATCCATGTGGCTGGTTTATATGGGAAGGATTCAACAAGTCCATATACATCTACGCTGTAAAAGTAGTTATCTATATTTACATTTTGGGTGGGATTCACCTCCAGATTAAGAAATTTACATTAGGTATCTGTCTGAGGAATGTTTTCCAAGCTCTATGATCTCCACTAATCTCCCAGTTTATTTGCTGACATACAGGACTATAGCATATTGCAATGCCCTTGGTTTCCCACCTAGCCTCCCATTGCTCTGTCAAGAGGGCACATAAAATTAACTTACAGACAGGACACCAGCAGTGGGACTCATCACTGATTTTTACATCTGTGTGATGTAGGTATCTATGCATCCCACTAGCACTATAGGGGGTGCTATAAGACAAGGGTGCTATTAAGACAAGGTATCTTATGTCATTGTCCTCTTCAAGCTGACCGATGGTCTCACTAATGGCTACACAGCCAATGAATCTTGGGAGCTGACATGCACTCTTCTGCATAGAAAAATACTTGCCAAGACACAGTTTACTAGCACTGACAGTTAATGTATGGTGTATATATATGTATTTTAGCCCTCCAACCATTTGAGTTGCCCAAATAAGAAAGTATCCCAGACACCAGACCCAAGGGAAGGAGTTTTATTCTTAAGTAATATATATGTTTGTCTTCAGTGGTTTTAAGCAGATATTAAAAGGTATTATCAGGTATAGTCTCCCCTCCCATGGATTTCAAATACTCCAGATTCCATATCTGCCTTCTCTAGGGTGGTTTTTGCTAAGAAAATAATGTAAAAATTACTGAGCAACTTTAAATGGAAAAACAGGAGATTAAAGATAAGTCATAATATAGCTTGAGAGGGTAAATTCTATAAAAAATTGTACCTTGCTCCCTAATTGTACAGAACACATTCTGTCCTTTTGGGCTTTTGGGAAAAAAACAGGTTGTCCCCCGAATAGTAGAACAAACGAAGCCTCATTTCCTATGTTGGTTCTGATTGAGATAAAGTTCTCTGATATCTAATAATGTGCAAATTCTGACTGATAATTTTTGTCACTTCATATTCACTTCTAAACTTGCTTGTTATGGATATTTTTTTTTAGGTCAAATAAAAATCACGTGTACAAAATATGTGAGAGCACTGCTCTCTTCTTAAACTTAGCTAGAGTTCAAATATTAGTTCAAAGCTACTGCAGAGGAAAAGCAGAGAGACAGACATACAGATGCAGATACACAGACATAGAAACATGATTGCAAATGCTTTATTTCCTTAGGGAATAAGGCTCACATTGCAGATATGAGTCAGAGATCTTTTCTCTTCCTCTGATCAGATTTGCTCACATCTTTTCAATTTGTATGATATTGCTGGCCCCAGAAAAATACTCACTGCTTTAGCTGAATTGAGAGGCACAAGCTAGTGCAAAGTTTAAATAAAGATATCTAATATTATTGGGGGTCCTTTCTTGAACTGAGTTTGCATGATGAATCCAATGAGGTATGTGTGCCTGGGCTGCCTAGAATCATCCCATTTCTCCCACCACAAATTTAAATTGTCTAAATTCGTTGAATTTAATTTTCATTTATGCTTTGTTCAATTGTTTGCTGCAAACAGTTCACTGAACAAGACTAAGATTTCCAGAAACCCTACTAGCAATACGAAGCACCAGTTTTTGTTGAGAAAATCAGAATATAACGGTTACCTAGGATATTTCAAAGACAACACACAATTAAGGTTTGATATAATTGCCAAATACATCTCGTTCATTCAGCATAGGTAGCAGTGCAACGAGAAAAGAGTTAAATATGATTACAGATAGCATAAGAAAATCCTGTTTCTTCAGAAGAGGCCAGCTTTTGTTTATTTCTAACAGACGTGTAGTTATCAATGTGGTATCCCCTTCAGAACCCACCAAAATTCTGTGAAAGTCAGGGAATTTGACATCTTGTTTAAGTCAGTCTTGGAGAAATTGTGTTTATGTACTTCAGCTGAAGTTATTGGTCTGAAATATCTGGTTGCTTCAGCTGAAAGGGAAAGGGAAGAAAGGGAAGGAGTGGAGGGGGAATGTCAGGGAGGGGATGGGAGAAAGAAGGAGGGATCGAGAGAAGAAGGGAGGGAGGGAGG
>NW_020799142.1:29056558-29062135 GCF_003259725.1 Athene cunicularia
AGGAAATTAGCAGTGAGAGAAGGAAGGAAGGAAGGAAGGAAGGAAGGAAGGAAGGAAGGAAGGAAGGAAGGCAGGCTCTTTTCTCCATAAAGTCAGACTTTTAAGAATTTTCTTTCTCAACCCCTAGAAATAAATAAATGCATTGAAAAAAAAAAAAAAAAACCACCCACATCGTACATTTTTCCACTGTAAAAAAATACTGATTTTGAATGTGATCTGGCTCAGAAATTCAGTAAGAATCGAAATAGAGACCTACATCTTAAAGAACCATATGGATTATATAAGGAAATATCCCCAGACAAATGATAGAAAGGGAAAAAGGAAACCCAACCCAGAGAGAAGAACCATAAATTAGTGCAGGTTGCTAGACTGAGAAAAAGGAAAAGAGTCTATGTTTAGTGTCACTGAATTCAATAAGTGATTACATGGCACAGGGTTCATTCAGGACCCAGCAAGTGATCTACAGCCTGTGTTCTGCAGGAGGTCAGAATGGAGATTAAAGTGACCTTTCCTAGCCTCAAATTCTGTGAATCCAGGTCTGAACCCAGGATCCCAATGGAAACTAAGTGATGATAGGGAGTCTTTGGGGTACACTAACCTATAGTTGATGGATGCTTTTACTTCTTTATTTCCATAGACTCCCCCACCACATTACTCAATTAAAACAACTTTCTCACTTGTGACATTCAAAACTTTTACAGACAAAGCACCAATGGGTATATATAACCACATGTACCTCCAGGCTGGAAATGAGAGAAGGGTTGGAAACTAGTAGGGGATTCAGTTTCTACAGCATTGTTCCAAACAAAATAGTGAGACAGGAATGCACTTGAAGATGGAACTTCAAATGTTCGCACACAAGACTGAAAAAAATAAATTATGATCTGTAATAGCAGGGAACTGAACTAAGCAGTTGAGAATTGTTCAAGCTTTGTCGCTTATGTTCCTACATCACTGGAAATGACAGTATAGGTTTTCCAGTGTCATTTAGTGACTGAGACCCAGGAAACTTTTCTGTGTCCAGGGTGAGCTGAATTCAGCACGAGCAAGCTCCATCTTAACACCTTCATATCAAGACTTGTAGTGAAAAAGCTGCATGAGTTGTTTGGAAAAACAAATCCCACCTTCGATCGCTGTGTCCCCTTTGCTCCCTCTCTTTGCTGTTAGCTGTCTTCATGACCCTTTATTTACATGACAAGCACTCACTGGGCTGGTACATCAGCCTCGATTTCTGCCCTGAGTCGAGTTGTGTACGTTCACACGGGGTAGACAGAGAGAATAGCGGCATAGAGAGGGTTAATTCTGAAAGACTACAAGGGGAAAAAAAAAACCTGTGTAGAGTGGGAAATTAGTCAGCAGAGACCTGACAAAGTGCTTCCTACACATGCTGTTCTGTCAGGCTGCACAGCTTCTTCTGCTTCAGAGGTAATTACATAGATTTTCTGTCTTGTACTTGCAAAAACACAGCACAGCACTCCACCACTGCTTGTAGCTCAGTGCTTCAGGGCTCCAGCTGCATGGGGCTGGAAAATGTTTACACAATTTCTTTTAAGATTTTTAAACCACAATAAGGGATGTGGCTAACTCTTCATTTGAGGGAGGAATGGAAGAGTCCCCTCTGAAGCTGGACTTGGGCTTCCTTGTAAGGCAAGATAATGATCTCTTTCTCAAGGAAATGGCTTCTGTCATGTTGTATTTTTTTTTTTTTTCCTAAATGTTTTAACTAGAGAGGAACTCAAAAGAATTTGAACATTGATCTGGATTTCAAATTGTTACTGTTTCAGATTCAGAATCCTAATTTTAAACTCATTGCTAATTTCATTCCGTAGGTTTCTGGGTCCCATTAAGAAATGTGTCCATTCTTTTTGATCTAACAAATACATGAATATACATATTCAACATACAGACAATGTGTTTATCAGTAAAGATGATACATGTGAATATGTATGTTCTTCCCTCACTACTTTGATGTGCTTGAATAATTTCTTGGTCAATGCAGTAATGAGATGGGCATTTCAAATAATATATGAATTCAAATTTAGGTATTCAAACCAATACTTCGAACATGCCCTTTCATTAGGTTTTATGACAAATGGTATGTCCAAAACAATTTAAAAAGTAATTTCTATACTTAAGTATAAACTTAATGTCTCTTTCTAATATGGACCTGCTTATAATGTTGTAAACTTCAGTGGCAAATGTGATACAGCAGCCTTACATATCTTCACCTCTATATACAGTGCATGAGATAATGATGGAAACTAGATATTAAAAACAAAACAAAACAAACAAATAAACAAACAAAAAAAAACCCACAACAAACCCCCCCCCCCGAACAAACAAACCCAAACAAAATACAAACCACAAGATTCAGAGTGAAGGAGACTTAAGAGAGTCTACCTGATCTCTACCTTGAGATAGGAGAAATTTCTTTATTGTTGCCTATGTCACATGGTTGTCCAGTCTCCTCATAAAATCTTCCAAGCAGTCACTGCCAATGTTTTCCTGTCTACACCATTAGAACTTGCTTTTGCTATATCTTCCTTCAGTTGACAAATGTGATTGCTCTTACGCATAATGCAGAATTCCCTTTCTCTGTGGCACTGCCTTCAGAGTGGCTGAAATAGTTCTCATCCTCCCCGCATCCTTCTCTTTTTTTTAACTAAACAATCTTTGTATTTTTCCACACTTGTTAAGTTTCCAAACTTCTTATTCTTGAGATCCTCAGGAAACTTTCTTAAAACAAGGTGCCTGTGCTGCAACATTTAAATGAAGCAGATAAATTGAAGCTTACATTTAAAAAACAAAAACAACCCCAAAAAACCACCAAAGGGAATTTTAACTTATTTTGTATTTTTTTATTCAGGCCTGGTTCATTACTTATGTATTTCTCCAGTAAAAATTGGGCAAGTCATTGGCCTGAGTCATATTTTCACTACAAACACAGCAGTAGATTATCACAGTTTTTGTCTTCACTGATACTTACTTATACTTGATTTTCAACTCTGGAGAAATGGATATATAACTGAGTGCACTTAGACAAAAGTCTGAAATAATGAAACTATATCTGATTAAAGTAGGAGATTTATATATATATATATATATATATATATATTCCCACAGTCAACATGTTTTATTCCTTTTTTTAATTTGTATCATGTTTTGTTTTTTTCTTTTTTCATCACTATCATGACTTATGTACCCTTCTTTTACTCTTTCAATCTGTCATTTCCAAAGACAAACGGTTCCTTTTCCTTGGTGGCAGATATTTGGCTCCTAAACAATTTCTCTTTTCGTTGTGACCTTGCTACAGGCTGGGATATGAAGGGGAAGGAAGGGAAAAGGGAAAACGAACCAAAACAACAACAACAAAAAACCAACCAACCAACCAACCAAACAAACAAAAAAAAAAAGGACAAAGAGAAGCACTAGTATGGGAGAAAGGTGAGGTCAGACCTCAGTCCTTTAGAAAATGTCAGCTGATTTGAACAGGAACAGTATGAGGCACGAGGGAGGATCAAAGCAAGGTTTAATCATAGCATTTCAGGATTTATTTTTATTTTTTTTTTTTTCAGGGTTTGGTATTTTCAGGAGCAATTTCTCACCTTTTTTTCAGGTACAGATTTTTCTGTGTGGGCAGGTGAGAAGCTGACAGTACAGTTTCATCATTGGTAAATAAGAAAGATTTTCTTTAAAGCAACCACTAAGAATTTATATTGTGTCTAGATAATCTCAATGAAGTTGTATACTAGATAATTCTAATGAGGAAATATGTTTGTTTTATTGCTTAGAAATTAAGGCAACTCTACTAGATTAAAGGAATTTACATTCTGACTGTTTAATAATAATTCCCTCTAAATTGAAAGGAGGAATTTATTTTCTCTGTTTTCGTTTGTTGCTGGTTTGGTTGGGTTTTTTGGTTGTTTTGTTTTGTTTTGTTTTGTTTTTTTTATAGAATACATTTATTTGGGATATTAGACACTTAGATATAAAACGTAAGATATTCCACAAGTACAGGGAGAGAAGAAAGAGGAAAATTAGGATGCATTCACTTCCACTATAGATGAAGATAATAAGTGTACATGGATCCAGTTCCTACAACTGAGGCGATCGTAGTTCATAATAAATAATGCAGATGTCTAAATCAGGAGGGTGTGTTACCTCAATAACTAAAAAAAAAAAAAAAAAAAAAAAAAATAATGGAATAACAGTCATTGTCACTTGGTAAAAAATGGTCATTCTCAGGGTATCGCACTCTCAGAGTTCAACTCCCTTCTACCTAAAAAATAAAAATTTTTTAAAATCTATGAGCATACATAGATCCTTTAAGAGCCTGCAGAAAAGGTAAGTGGCAAGCACAGAGTCAGAGGGGAAGCAGCTTCAAGCAAAAGTTATTATTTCTCCTCTCTTTGTGGGTTTGGCCTAGATTGGATTGTACTGTGTTTGAAGTTCTGTGTTAGAGGATATTGGACATGTGCTGGTACTCCTTGTCATTAAGGTTAGTTTTTATTGCTAGAGTGCAAACCTGCTCCCTCTGTTCTGCAGGCCTTTTATATCTACATAGCCCTTTGGTTTCATCATCTTGTTTTCATCAAGAGGGTATTCAAAATGCTATCATCTGAGCAATGCATATTTATTTGCTTGAAAGCATATTTTTATACAATGTAAGTTTAGAAATGATCATCCCAGACACCACTGGCAAAATAAAATGCACTTCTTTCTTAAATGAATTTTAATAATTTCCATCATGAATTTTGGACTGGAAGTGGAATGCTGAGGCTGGGAAAATGTTCACTGCAATATCACAGAGCATGCACAGGGCTGTTTCGTAGAAGCTTTGATAGTTTCTCTTCATGAAAGCCAGCATAGCAGACATTAGAAATCGGATTTTATTCACAAGTTAAACCAAATTTTGTTTGCAAGATCACCTTTTGCTGGACTTTTACATTAGATATTTTGAGCTCTTGAAAAAACAAAAGTTAGTTTAAGCATGAAAAATAAAAGTTTAAGCATGATCTCAGTGCATTTCCTAGAAGACAATTAACATCACTCAAACCATCAACACAATTGTCATTAATTGGCTCCCTTGACATAGTTCAGAAGTGTAAGGGTCATAAAGATCAGGAGTCTCTTGGAAGATTTATAATCTGGGGGAAAAAAACCTTCTCTATTAGCAGTCCAAAACTTTTTTTTTTTTTTTTTTTTTAAACAACAGAGTTATCCAAAATATAATTAGCTATTGTCTAGGGGCTTGTTTAGTTTCTTGGTTTTGAGAAAGAGTAAGAAAAGGGGGTTAGATTAGGAAAAGGGACAAGATTCGATCTGTAAGCAATACTATCTGAACACCTGCTTTCCCAGGTTGTTACAGAAGCTCATTTTTGACTCAATACAGTAAGGTGCTGAGACATTCCTGTGATGTGGTGTTTTTTTATTATTATTATTATTATTATTATTATTATTATTATTATTATTAATCGTTATTATTAATCGTTATTATTAATCGTTATTATTAATCATTATTATTGTTATTATTATTTTTTTTTTTTAATTTTTTTTTTTTTTTTTTTTTTTTTTTAA
>NW_020799142.1:29062185-29070890 GCF_003259725.1 Athene cunicularia
TTTTTTTTTTTAAAGCTTCGTGTACTTTGCCAAAAGTAAGCCTACACTTTACCTTTCGGAACATGCAAGGCAAATATAACACCAGAAGACAACTGGATATATCGCAAGGTGAGAAGTCTTGTCAAAGCTGACACATCAGATCATTACAGAAGTGGCAAAACCATGTCATTTCTCCAAGTTCCCGGTCCACTGTTCTAACCACTGAATCAAGTTGCCCACGTTCATTTCTTTCTAGCCATATGTTAGACAAGAAAAATAATAACTGCAAAATGGGAGAGAAAACCGGAAAAGCTAAACTAGTAGAAAAATGTTTGCTTTTCACACTGCTGATAAGGGCATCACTCATAAGGAGTACGTTTGGGGTTTTGTGTGTGTGTGTGTGTGTTGTTTTTTGTGTTTTTTTTTTTTCTTTCTTTCTTTCTTTCTTTTTTTCCTAACTGGTTGCTAGTATCCATTTAAAAGCCAGAATTTTACTGGGATAGCTTGAACAGCACCATATAAGACAAAAGGAAATGTGACACAAAACAGTTATGAAAAGATTCATGGAAAAATAAAGGAAGCTCTTTTTGTTTGGTTTGGTTTTATTTTTCTGCTAAGATTGCATGCACTGTTACTTACACTTGTAACTAAGAAGAAATAAAAAAAAAAATCCCTCATATCTAAAGAAACATCGATTTCAGTATATTTTCATTTCAAATAAACAGTCTACCTTCCACAATGAAATTCATAAAAGAAATAAAAACGGCATTTTTTTTTTCTCCTTTATTTTCTTTCTTTTATTTATATAACCACAATCAGACAAACTATAGTACTATCTAAACAACTATACGCATTAAGAAACAAACATAGATCAATAGCTATAATTTGACACACATACACTGTTCACTGTGAAAACATCAATAGTACAAAAGCTTCATGGGCATAGCTGGGAAAAATCTGTTTGGTAGATGGTGTTGGCAGAAGATTAAATAACCACATGTCAGAAAGAGGAAGAAAAGGATTCAATGAAACTCAGTGCATACTGGAGATGTGGAAGTATTCTGAGCTAAACTGTTAGGATTAATAATGAGAAAATTATCTTTGTCTTCCAGTCATTCAATTACTTCATGAACAAATAGTTTGGCTTGGATCTTGGGTATTCAAATATATACTGTCCTTCCTATCTGCCAGATGACTGCTGTTGAAAGACGGGAAAACAGGAAATTACTTGCATGCTCGATGGCCATATCTTGAGTTGCTATATGCTATTTCATAAACTGTACTATAGGTGACTTTTCATCTCATCCTGATCCCTAAACACTCTAATGGAGTCATGAGAGGGAGATGTAGCAAGTGATTATTTGGCCAGGAAGAGACACAAAGTTTATTCAGAGAAGCTAATGGAGAATGGAAGTGAGATTCAGGGTTATATATGACAATGTTCAGTATGTGCGCAGTGAACTCTCCTATTGAATCTCATGGTATTGCTCTGAGACACATTTAAGTACATTATTAAAAGTTTCTAGGATCTGATTTTCCAATTTTTAGCTATCCAATATTCATTAAATTATTCCAATGTGCTGATTTATAAGACAAAACGAAATTGAAAATTATCTTGAAGACCACAAGGAAGTCTTTAATATTTGTTAACCAAGTAACTCCATGTTTATGACCATTGTCCCTACTCCATAAAGCCTTTCTCATTGGTTTGTTTTACGGGCCAGTTTTTCTCCTTTTTCACCAGATTGTCTTAACTTCTGTTTTTTGTTCTTCAGGTGATGGGAATTGTAGTCCGTTTTATTTTCAGTTAAAGTTTTGAGTTAAAACCATTTAGAAAACTGGTCCTATCACATCTCTCTCTCTGTATCTCTCTCTCAAAACAAACAAACAAACAAACAAACAAAACCCCAAACACAAACAACCCAAACCACCACCAAAAAACAAAGCAGGTTGGAATGCCATTTTACACTGAAGAGATTCTATGAGGAAAATCCTTCGAACTGAGCTGATACTGTTGACAAAGGGAAATAAGAAAATAAAAAAATAGTGTAAAATTATTTTAAAGTGTGAGATATACCTCTCACAAAAAAAAAATGTAATTCCATATTCCTCCTGCCTGATGGTTATATAGGACAAATGAGTGCTTCACACATAAATTACGCTCCTAAAAGCTGGTTTGTATGTGCTTGTGCCCCTAGTGAGATTTCTGAATACACACATCTATCTCATCTTTGCTACTATGCTGCCAGTTCTTCATTTCATGATAATATAAGTAATGAGATTTTGGTGCTGGTGTTTACATTTTTAAATACTCATAGAGTGATTGGATTATATGCAAAGTCAATTGTAACTAAACCAAACAACAACAGAAAAAAAAAAACAAAAACAAAAACAAAAAAAAAAACCACCAAACAACAAAGTGTGTTCCAAGCTCTTACAGTGAAGAAGAAGCACTTTGGATCCTGAGACTTAATATTTTTTATTTTTAAAATATTATTTTAACAGCCTTTTCTTGAAATTCTTTTTCTGAGACCTTTATAATTTTAGTAAAGGTCTAATCCATGATATTTTAATGCCTATGGCTAGCAATATAGAAATTTGGGAATAGATTAGTTTCTTCAGTTTATGTCGCTTAGCTGAGGTGATCATCTTAAGAGCTTAGTTATTCTAAAGTTTTTGAGATTAATGCTAGAATGTAGGTATCTGCACAAGGCTATTCATCCACCAGAGATCTTGGTTACCCTCTGATATGCCTAGGAGAAATACTCATGTTGATAGGACTCTTAGTATTGACTCCATATTCTTGATATATACATCTAGGTTAACATTTATTATATTAGTCCAATTCTGTTCTACCTAAACTTTAATTTCCCAAGACTATGCACCAGAGCAATCAAATTTTTAAACTCGTTTTTTATGTTCCTCGTATGTGTTGACACTTTGCTCAATGTTCCAGCTGCCAAAGTCCTGATACATCTCTCTAACCATTAGCTGATCGGGTCTCAAAGGCTTTATAAAGCCACATGCAGTCTGAGTCCCAATCATAATGAATCTGACAGATGAAATCAATGAGGATGTTCTTGTTACTGTTTCCTGGAGGCAGGGTATTGGCCTTACCGCTTTTGTGGGTTTCTCATATTGGGTCCAAGAAAGTCAGGCTTTACTGACCTACAAGGAGTGCTGCAGTACTTAATCTCTTCCCTCGTGTTTTTACCCAAGGATGGTGGCTCAGCTGGATGGTTTAAATCACAAAGGAGTGGTTGGTCAGAGTCAGATGAGTCCAGTTTTAAGCTATACAAGATTTCCTTTCTACTGTGAAGAAATTCACATATTATTTAAATACATGGAAACAGAAAACTAAGTACAGTCACAATGTCAGCATTTATCAAGTGAGTTTGCTCTTGTTTACACTGAGGACTGAATATAGTCCAAGTGCTCAGAGAATTCAGCATGAGAAAGGTAGTTTAAAAGATTCAAAGCTACAGCTACAACGCTAAAGACATCCACCCAAAAATACAGGCCAAATTGTTTATCAGGGCTTGCACACACAGTACTCTATACATTTCTTCTCTTTCAAAGCCACGGTTTTCATAATACTTAGGATATGGTTCAGCTTTCCTAAGGTTTTATTCAGCATTCCTCTGGCCCTAAAATTTTTGTACTTTTTTTTTTTTTTTTTTTTTTTATTCCACTTAAAGTGCCTGAAATAACATGAGGGCTGTACTGTGGCTCATGTGAGTGACTGATATGAGTATCTGATAAGATCAAGGGTCTGTATTGTGTTTCTTTCTGACTCATGAAGAACATGTGGAACTGTTTGTGGTACAGGGCATGCTGCAACAGAGACTGCAACACCCATCAAACAGGGAGAGAGAACATGGTGCCGCCTCACACCTCCTGTCTGCAGTGTCTGAAGACGAACAGTCTCCAGAACTATACCAGGATTTCACCCCAGAGGAAAACTAATGGCTTAGTCCTAAAGAAAGAGCCTGTTAACAAACTAACATGAGGATAATTAAGGAACAAAGAACAAACCAAGGACTTAAATTATTTGACAATTTAAATGCATCCCTAGAGTTACTTCATTAATATTCCTCATTCAAGAATAAGGATAACAGAATCAAAACAACTTTCTTTCCTTCTCTTTCAGCAAATGGTTAATTTACACTGACAGCAGGGGAAGAGATGGCTATGTTAACCTGGTCATTGTCTGGTGTCAAAGGGCACTGGTACCTGAGCTTCCAGATATAAGATATTTTATAACCTTAGAGAATCTTGTCTAGCTGATTCTTCCAGTGTTGATAATGTCTGAAGATTTTTAATATACCGAGAAATATCTGCAGACAAGGTTAACAATGCACTTTCATTTTGGTTTTTCTTGTTTTTGTTTGTTTGTTTGTTTGTTTCTTTTTTTTTCATCTTGAACACCTCCTTCACACATTAATAATTTGTTTTCTAGGGTCCATAGATTTACCAAAATTTTCAGTATTTTTTCTGAACTTTGTCAAATAACACAGAATTTTCTTGGAAAAAAAAAAAAAAAGTTATATTGTTTCTTTTTCTTAATATTACTCACTTCTTTAACCAACTCATCTTTCTTCTTTGATCTATCCACTTAGGTTTTTACTTCTTATAGCTGAAGTCATAGAGTGATTTCAGACTAACTGACTGAAAAGCTGGGATCTAGGTGGACACCAGGTGCCCAACAAACCTGCTCTATCACTTCCCATCCTAAAATGGACAGAAGAAAGAAAATGTAATAAAAGATTTGTGGGGAGAGGTTAGAACATGGAGAAATCACTCACCAATTACTATCATGGGCAAAACTCTCAAGTTGGGGAAATCAATTTAATTTATTACCTATCAAACCAGACTAGGATAATGAGAAAAAAACCCAAGTCCTAAAAACCACCTTCTCCCCACCCCTCCCTTCTTCCTGGGTTCAACCTTACTCCTGATTTTCTCTACCTCCTCTTCCAGGAGGAACAAGAGGGATGAGAAATGGGGCTTGCGGTCAGTTCATCACATGTTGTTTCTGCCACTCCTTCCTCATCAGCGGAAAGTCTCCTCACTCTTCCCCTGCTCCAGTGTGGGGTCCCTCCCACAGGAGACAGTTCTCCATGAACTTCTCCAAGGTGGGTCCTTCCCACAGGCTGCAGCTCTTCACAAACTGCCCCAGCGTGGGTCCCTTCCATGGGGTGCAGCCCTTCAGGAACAGACTGCTCCAGCGTGGAGCCTCAAGTCCTGCCAGAAAACCTGCTCCAGGGTGGGCTTCTCTCTCCACGTGTCAACAAGTCCTGGCAGGAGCCTGCTCCAGCGTGGCTTCCCACAGGGTCACAGAGAGGGAAAAACTAATGGGACAAATATGAGCTGGACAGCAGTGTCATATTGAGATGACATTCCTGGGTGCTTCTTGGTCGGAAAGACTTAATGAGATCCAGCTTTCCTAGCCCTTTGTTTACTCGAGAATGTGCAGCTTGAAAGCAAAATATCAAATGGACAAGAAAGAGAAGCATGTTTACATTACGCGAGTCTGGTATTTCTGTCTGTGACATACAGAGCTCCTCAGTGCATGTTCACGGCACACCCACATCTGCCACTCATAGGATGAATTTGCCCACAGACTGTGATTGAGAACTAATGAGCCAGGGAACATCAAGGCTGTGGAAAAGATTTGATGGAGGTGTTGTTTCAGTTAAAAATATCTAGAAATAAAAATAGCCCTTTTTTAAAACAAAACAAAACAAAACAAAACAAAAAAAAACAACATAAGCAATCAAAACATGGCTAGGAAATTCAAATTATCATGTAAAATTGGTGGATGATTTAAAATTTAACCAGAAAGATTCTCAGAGATTCTTTCAAGATCTAGTCTGAAGCAAAAATATTAAGTTGTGTATATAGCTGATGTATCAACATCAATTATTTATACTGAACCTCTCCTGCTGCAATGTGCTTCTTGGTGTGTAGATGTAACCACCATGAATACGTAGAAAGAAAGAAAGAAATGAAACTGTGAAAACGTCTTGTTGAATGTATATTGTTTACCCCATTCACTAAAAGGACTGGGTTTCCTGAGGGTAAGAAGTGTGGCAAAAACAATGAATGTGATTATTTAATCAAAGACTATGTCATAACACATGTAAGGTTAATAACACATCAGGATGCAAAGCTAAAATTACAGTTGAAAGGATTACCTGAACTCTCATAGTTTCTATTTTTTGATTCCTCAAATGCTTTTTCTTAAAAAAAAAATAATTTAAATTTTGGGGGTTTTTTGTGTATATGATTGTTTGAAAAGAGCATAAGGGAGTTGTCTGCCTAAAATTTAATTATTAATAGAATGCCTTTGCAAATGACAGCAATAAACAAAGAACACAATGAATTCTTCTATCATTCCAGTCAGTGTTAGTTTTGCTAATTCTACTTTCAGCTGTTTTATTTTTTTCCACGATTAAACATTTTTTTCATTTTTCTGCCCTTCATGCTAACAATAGACAGCATAAAACTTAATTTTTACTCACTGTTCTTTTTAAGAAGCTCAACATTGTTCTTTCTAATTTGCTCTTGTCATCTTTGTACTTATTGTCATGCATGGGTTCTTTCATGCATCTTCATACTACCAACAGTCTTTGTCCTTTTACATCTAACTTCAAATGTTAGATGTGAGCTTCACACTGCTCACATTTCACTGCTGTTACTGGTTTTATTAGTTTTGAAAAGATGGTATTGCTATATAAGCACTTTGATTTCTTCACAAGCGTCTTTTTCCCCTCCCAAAGCTTTACCTTTTTTATCATTCTTTTTCTCACTCTATTCTGTTTTACCTCTAGAGAATGTATAGGATAATGTAAATATTAATGGCAAATGGGATTTTTTTTTATTTTTTATTTTTTACATTGGCCACAGCTTGCTCAAAGCCCACATAATCTACATATTCATGTCTATTTTGATGTTCCTGGAGTCTCCCAGGCACACTGTAAACAGACTTGCATTCCTGATGTTGAATTTAACATGTTTGTGCTTAATACATTAGAGACTTTTTTTTTTGTTTTTTGTTTCCCTAGTTTAGCTTTGTTAAAATAACCTGTAATACTGGCAAGGTCAGGGAAAAATGTTGGTTATTTGTTCTGTAGGTGCTAGACAGGCAAGCTAAAAGTCCCTAGAGGTTCTTCCAACATGTCTAACCAGGTTTTCAGAAACAAATAGATTTTTTTGTTTTCTCCTCATAAATCTGCAGGCTCTGTGGTTCATGGCATTCTGACCCTTCGCCAACTAGCAGCTTGTTGGATGAATAAGATACACTTAGGATTTGTGGGCTCTTTTTTCCCCTTCTGTATTGTGCATGTTTCTAATGAGAATCCCATTTGCTTTTCAGAGCTATGTGCCTGCGAATCTTTAAACAAGAGAAAGCTGAGTATGACATAACCTGTGTGGTTTCTTTTCTATGCTTCCTACACAGCCTTGTTTGAACCTGATACAATAGTACAGATGTCCTCCATTTCCATTTTAAAAGCCACCGGAGATGATCAAGCATTATTACCAGTCTGTTTCTTGTTGGCCATATACAGGGAGAGTTCCGCGCTGATCCTAGTTACTGAAGGAGAAGCAATACGCTTAGTGACAGACCTTCAAGCTGATTTGTATCCCCTGATGACTTTTCCTCCTAGTCCTCTTCTCTTTATATGTTTTCCTCAGTTAAATACAGATTTTAAAGGTTCTGATTTAATGAAATAAATTCCAGAAGCGGAGAATTGTCTGGGTTCCTGTAGGTCTTCCTTCTCACACTACCTTCCTCTCTATGACCAGTCCTCACATTTTCTTCCAACAGCAACTCATTATCAAAAGGTTTACATTTTAGATGGAGACCGTCTTCCACCAAAGTAGCAATATGCAATACTTCTGTCCCTTTTGCAGTAAAATGATACTCTGATTAAGTTATTTTTTTTCCCCTGTCCCATTGTTCTGTATTTCTCCCCTTCATTCTTCTTACTAAAGATAATTGAACCCTCCCCATACACTCCCCTTCCAGGCACTCTCTGTGGATTTCAGTGGGATTGCCTTTCTTACGTGATGCTACTCATTGCCAGGTGATGCCTGGTACATACAGTCCTATAAATCAAAGCACTCAGTTCTAATCTATCTTTTTGACCTGGTTACGTTTCCCTGGAAAGTATCCTATATTTAGGGGCAGTTATAGGGTTAAATGAACGAGGCCAGAATTCCTGCTGGAGAGAATATTTGGTGTTCGGTTTTTCATGCTATCATCTGGAAAGAAAAATAAGAAGAGAGATGTGTACTCTCTCTGCAAAGCTTTGTTTTCAGAGGTAGATATTCATTCCCTGTAAAGGTCAGTGCAATCTGAGAGGTACCAGGAATAGACGTTTATATCGTGTATCAGATAATATTTGGAAACTGAACTAATTTTTAAAAATATGTCCCTAAAGTTGCTTAAGATGATAAGAGAAAGAATTCCTGATGGACATTGTATAATTCCCATACCTTGGAGTTATATCACCTCAAACAGAAGATCTAAAAGCATACTTGCAAAAGAGTTAACCACTTTTTGTTTCACTGTTTCTAATTCTAACAGTGCTTTTTGGCATTTACAGTGCCCATGCTGTGAGACCAGAGGATGAAGTGTGATGCTATTAACTAGATAAGAGTAAGCAGGTTAACACCCCCCCCCAAAAAAACCAACAAAAAAAAAAAAAAAAACCAACAAA
>NW_020799142.1:29070940-29076059 GCF_003259725.1 Athene cunicularia
AAAAAAAAAAAAAAAAAAAAAAAAAAAAAAAAAAAAAAAAAAAAAAAAAAAAAAAAAAAAAAAAAAAACACCACCCAAAACCCCACACAAGCCCATAGGAACTAAACTCTTAGATAGTCACACCCTAATTCTTGATTGCTAAAAGAATAATAATAATATTCCATATGATGCACTTCCCAAACGTGTATTCTAGAACATTTAAAAAACTCAGGCATACAAACCTTAAAACCAAAACTCATCACAGAGAGACGTATTTTCTTCTGTGGTTAAAGAACAGGACACAGTTGATATTGCATAATTGATGTTACACATTTGATGTGCAACTAGAAAACATTCTGAAACCATAGCAGTAAAATTGGGAGAAAAATCTTAAGTGAAGTATCATTGTCAGTCTTTGTTTAACACCTAGCAAATTTTGGACAACAGATTATTCAAATACGTAAATGTTATCAACTATGAATGGATAATGATCAAGTAAATAGATTTTTCTTTATATACATTTAAAATATCTCTCAGAATAAAAGGATGCAAATGAACTAATCTTTTTCATATTTAATATCCTTGATTGTGCAAAACCTAGGATTATTTGGGTTTTTACATTTTTAGGGATAACTTTAGTTTTCTTAGTCCCTTAGTGAATAGGAAAATATCCTGTGTGACAGAGAGTTAGACAATCATGCCACATATTTTTAACTGTCTAAATCCTAATTGAAGCTAATAATCTAAGACCTGCTTGTATTAAGTGAAGATTTATAAACATGTCCAGAAATATCTTAAACCTACCTATGTTGAACTCAAATTGAGGACAGAAAAAATCACCATTTGCAAGTAGCTATCTCTTCCTGGTGTCAAAAGAACAATCCTAGATGGCAAATGGAGATTGGAATCTATCTGTTAAGAGGCTAACAGATAACTTAAATGATTCCTACCTTCTGTGACTGATCTAACATTCATTAAAATTTATTAAAAAGCACCCATTGTCCATAGCAGGTTTGTGGACAGTCCTTGTACCACACTAACTATTTTAAGAGTCTAAGTTAAAAGAAAGAAGAGTTTTGGATGACCTAACTTAAAATCACATGTAGACAATTTGACTTACCAGACCATGAAAGTCACTATCATTTTGATAAGCTGCAAACTTATCAGAAATACCCTTGAAAATCAAAAGTACAGTAACAAATATTTCATTTCTGTGTTAGATATATAGATAGCATTAATATCTCTATCTATGTCTACATCTCTATCTAGCCACGTATTTTAAGGCAAGAAAAATCGCAATTCCATTCAATAATATCTGGCAAGTGAAGTGCACAAAAGCTTCTAGTTAGCAACAACACAAAACATCAGTGTTCTGAATGTTAAAGAGAAGCCATTTAAACATGTGCTATTCCAGAAAAAGAAATTTGAAAGGAACTTTCTTTTCTAAAGAGCTTAATTATATTTACCTTTGGCATAAGGAAATTCAAATTTAGGAAGCTAGGACTTGCACTTCATGAATAAGTCAAAAAGTGTAACCGCTGTGATGCCCTGTAAAATTTATTAGGATCCTACTTGCTTCCAAAGTACCATATCTGGAAGTAATCAAGCACCCATGATGGTTGTGCAGTAGTCTATGGGAAGTGAGATTCTGTTTTTTAATTCAGTGTCAAAATAGTAGTTCTCCATAACACTGATGAAAGCATTATGATGGGCAGTGATTGGCACTCACTACTGATTTTAGCAGCAAAGGCATAGGGAGTGGTGGTTGAACTAACTAATGTCACACCAAGTGGTCTCTCCGGAAAAAGAGTCATGATGTTATTGCTGGAAGCAACACGCTGACTTTCTTGTGGATAGATTGGGAAGTCTGGGTAATGAAAATGGAAAAAAAGAGCAGTTATACAGAAAACTGTGAGATAATGGATTGCTTAGGAAAGACAGATATATTGTAGCAAAGGTGTCTTTCTAACAAAAGGGGAAAGGAAAAGCTTGTAGGCGTTCTGAAGCAATTTATGAAATTAGAGAATATTTAATTTTTTATAATCATGAATTAAATACTCTGAAAAGGCTCAGTCAGGTCCATGTGAACACATATATGGAAATATCTTGCTTTTCTATTACTATTGCTTTGGTGGCATAGCTTTCAGAGTCTTAAGGTAATGCTTAGCTTCACACCATCCGTACTCCCATTGTGTGTGCTTTCAGATACATCACAGAATGGTAGTCATCAGACTAAATGTGTGCATATGCTAAACTGGTACCTAGACTGGTTTTAATATTAGCATACGAAAATAGGCACTTCTAGTGCCCAATTCATTAACCATGTAGGTCTTTAGGAGGACCAATTTTTTCTCCATGTGATATGAAGGGATCCTAAGCTGATTATTAACTTTATTTCATATATATCTGAAATGAGGTGGAACAACTCTCATGCAGACAGCCTATGAATCATATATATCAGCTTTTGATCAATCAAAGCAGTCAAAATCTAAACTTTGGGTCTTTTATGATGAGTCTCTGGTCACACTGCTAAAACTTAAAGATCTTTACCTCTTGCATGGGAAGGTCTGAAATCACAGCTTTCCCTGGTCCCTGAAAAAACTGCTCCAGTTCACACCAAAGTCGAAGGAAGTATTTTCGCTGACTTTAATGAAAGATGACTTCAATTCCCCATGCACTGCAAAAATAAATGTCTGAATTTTAGGTCCAATCTTTTTGGCTTGTTTCTCTATGTCCATTTTTGAGGGCTATGGATCACTACTTTCTCCGTTATTAGCTAAGAGAACTCAAATAAATGGAGCACAGGGAATTTCTTGCTTGGAGGTCACAGCTCTTTCGAGGACAAAGAGTTAGGAGAAGAAACTATGCATGTCTAATGCTGGTGGAGAGAGTCTCTTGCAGACAGCATGCTACAGCCATGGATTCTTCTAGAGCGATGGTGTGATGATGTGTTTGAGACCCACAGGCAGCTGATGCCAGATCCCATCGAGAACATTTGCGATAAGCATTGACTTGCTGCAAATAAGTGACTAGAGAAACTGTCAGTCACATTCTAGTGTGTGGAAGCAAGTTTATCTTCCATATCTGTCTTACAGCTGTCTACAAATTGATGCCCATTTTCATGTTCCTGGAATCTTTTCAGTCCATAGGAAATGAACTGTAAAGAATAGATGATGCTTCCTACATCAAGGGACATTTGGTGAATTTCTGGGCACTCCAAAACTCAATCCACGTTGTTTTTTTCGGCTTTAAAGACAAGGTAAAATAGTTACAGCACTTACATACCCCGAGGCATTGCTTCAGCAGCAGTTTTAATTTGTGCAATAAGATGGAGTATCTAATTTGAAATACAGATCTTTGTGGATATCAGACCAAGTGTAGCAGATATGACAGCCTGCTTACTGTAGTGTAGGATATCACATACTGGCTAGGCTGAAATTTTCCATGGAGGCTGAAGTTCATTGTCAAATAATAGTGGGATCGGGCACTTATCTTTTATATACTGGCCTTGTTCCAATGAGCTTTGGAGGAAGGTTGATTTATGCTTGCTGGGATCTAACCCAAGATCTTCACTATCTGCCAGGGAAAGGAGAGGGACAGAGTAGCCGTATGAACTGGCAAAGGGTAATTGCTGCAGAGCATCAAAATCACCCACACAACAGACATAGGCATTCTGTAACTAAATGTCAAAGTCACCCTTTTTTCACTGACATGATCAATTCCATTACACTACAGATTCCTTAGGAAGCACCAACCTTTCCACAGATTTATTTCAAAATTCTTATATAATGGATGATGTGGTTTGGCATAGAGATTTGCAAAATAAATAAGAAACAATCTGAAATCACAAATGAAATCCGGTTTGTCGAGCAGTGGAGGAGAGGAGGGAAGAACATTTTTAACAGTTTTTTTTCTTATGAACACTTAGACTTAGAAGAGAGGAAATGGCAGCATTCTCTTTAATTTAAAAAAAAAAAAAAAAAAAAAAGATGAGTACAGCCTAATCCTCAGTGAATGTTCAACAACTTCATAAAACCTAGTTCCAAAGCCTCATGGCCATCCTTCAAGTAGCAATCCTTTCAGTTTCCACTGAGGATATTACTCTGGTGCCACAGAGAGCGCCTTAGAGTTTCCTACAAAACTGCAATGCATCACTGCACACCTTCAAATGAACCCTGAGAGGTAAAAAAGAAAGCTTAAAGTTAGATGTCATTTTGTTACTTAAGGACACATTTGACCCAGATGGCCCCTTGGAAGTCAGTGAGAGATGAACACACTGAAGATCTCAGTTCTCCCTTTTTACTAGTAATGAACAAATTATTTCCAGAAATTAATATGCTTGAGAAAAGTAATTGCCTCTTTTCCTGCAGCCAAGTGGGAAAAAAAAAAAAAAAAAAATCTAAACTGAGAAAAAAAACCCCAAACCTATTTTGGTCATTAAGATGGGTTACATCATCAAGGTTTTTGTTAAGTCGGTGGAACTGTCTTGTGTATCAGCTAAGGGTATGCCTTCTCAGGGTACAGATATATTTCTATAATCAGGCTTTCCTGACATGATTGTCACAATTGGGTTTGACTAGTAAATTCCCGTTACATTGCTTTTTATTACTGGTTGGTTTGGGTTATCAGCATTTCTTGCCTTAAAGTCAGTGAATATTCAACAGGACATCAGATTCTTACAGATTATCTCTATATCTGGAAACTAGAAAGGTCACTGGACTGATTTAATGTTTTACCTCTACAGTTTTCCTTCCCATGCAATACTCATCACTGTTTGAGTCAGGTAACAAATCATAGCACATTATCCTCTGTTCAGATATTTTGCAGTTATTAGAGTTACTTCTCTCATTATTACTATTAATATCTTATCACTGTTACTGTAGCATTAATGGGCTATAGATAGGCAATGCACAAAATCCAAACAATAATTTGTCTCAGTTATTCATAGCTTTCAAATACATCACACAGAAAAAAAGAAAAGAAAAAAAAAAAAAAAAGCCCAAACCAAACAATTACTTATTAAGTGACTCACCCATATTGAAAGGGGCTATCCAAGAAGATAGAAGATTTATCCAGATGAGAAGGTAGTTTCAATTATTTTCCTGAAACACAAAAGCAGGAGTGAAGTCCTGGCCTTATT
>NW_020799142.1:29076109-29098480 GCF_003259725.1 Athene cunicularia
TTTTTTTCTTCTTTTTTTTTTTTTTTTTTCTTTTTGGGGGGTGGGGGTGGGGATGGTGTGGGGTGTGGGGTGGAGGGGAAATATCCAGTTGTCTTACTAAATGCATCTTATTAAACTGAGTCCTGGATGTTTGCGAGCCAGTGTCATGCCCAGGGTCTTTCCACCTTCTGGGCATGCAGGACTTCCATCCCAACAGCAGAGCCCAGCACTGACTTGAGTTTACAAAGCCGTGTAACAGAGCCAGGGCTGAAGGCAGACAATGTGGGTTGGAGGGGTGGGGGAATGAATTGTAGGGTGGTTGTAACAGCATCTCATCACTTAGAGCTCATTAAAGTGCGTTAAGGCAGGGATGAGGTGCCTCCCTCAACTGTGCTAGCTCCTCTCCAGGTAAATTGGTTCTGAAAGAGAACAAATTATGTCCCTCTTTGCATCCAGTGTGGGACAGGCAGATGGTATTTTGTTCCCATTTCCCCGCACTAGCAACATTTATCACAGGCCACTACTGCTGCGAGACCTTCCCCAATGCTAGGGCTTCCCCGTTGCCATGCATGGCAGTATTTTGGCTCCCTCGCTCCTCTGAGCAGCTGCCTATCCGGGGGGAAGCCGTGAATGCCGGGGGAACAGCTGGGACCGCTGCCTCTTGCTGGAGAGCATGGGCAGTTGGGACTGAACGGTGGTTTCTTGAGCCACTCTTCGATCCCTGCTATCCTATTACTGTTACCATAGTACCTCAGTTCCTAATTGCTTGCCAACCGTCGTCAGTGTGAGCTGCTGTCTGAAGACAAACTGCTGTCGTCCCTGTCCGAAAGAGCTAAGGAGAACACAAATGAGGGTCCCTGGATCCAGGCAGAGAGGAGGGAGTGTGAGAAAAAGAGAATGTTACGGTCATCAAGGAGACAATAACATGCATGTCCCTGTCTCCTGAATATTACTGGGTGTTTTGCAGGATTAGCAGCAGAGGGGAAAACTGATGAAGCTTTGGGAAAAGGAAAGCAATGTGTATTTTCAGGTGGTTTTAGGGACTTTTTTCCTTTAGGGCAAGGGACAATGTAGGCAAAAGTGTGAAGTAGCAATTTTGAAAAGGTTACGGGAGAGGGGAAAAATAAGGCTGGGGTAATGTGCTGGTGGAAGGAGGAGTCATTCTGACAAGAAAAGAGAGATGACAGTTTCTGTTCCTGGGACAGCTTGTGTGACTTGTCCTGTGGTTCACCTGCCTGCATGTGCATGCCCACCTCTGTGCTGTGTGTGTGCATCCCCGCACCAGTGTCAATAGGGCTTTGAGATTCTGTCTGAGTCAGATTCCTCTTTGCAGGAATGGGACCTACATTACAAAAGCCGTTGATTTTGATCCACAGAAACAGTCCCACCGCAGGGGTTGAGACTATTTGTGTGAGTAAGTGTTCTCTCTGACATGACAGAGCTTGCCTGAAGCTGCAGGATAATTTTCAGACATCTGCTCCTTGCAGAAGGGGCTTCTTCTCCCACAGACCACATTTCAGCATTTCGGACTTCCTTCATTATGCTTTTCAAGGTGAGTTCATGTATTATAGTCCAGGCAGCAGAGATTTCAGTGTCTGATGGCAATCCAGAAGTATAATAACATTCATATAATAGTTGATTCCTCTTTATGTACCCAAGGTTTTGTTCTTTCTTTCTGTTGCTAATTAGGAGTGAAAATAAAAGCTGAGACAATTCTACACCTAAAGTTTTAGGCATTAAAACATGTCTTGTTACTGAGCTGCTTCTGTGACCTATTATCACTATGTAACACTGGCCAAATCTGTCAACTTTAGCAATTTATCTCAGTGTGAGTGGTTTTGTTTGTTGTTTTTTGTTTCTGTGGTTTTTGGTGTTTCTGTTGTTTTCTCCCAGCCTGTTCTGTAAGTAAAATGCATTAGACTAGTTTGGAGTTACTTTCTTATTATTCTCATTTGTATGTGGATGTCTGGAATACTACTGAAGGAAAGCTAAATTGTCAGGACAAGACTTACTCCTCAACGTATCTCTAAAAATATTACAAGCGAAGTAACATCCTTGTCATGTTATCAGCTCCTCCCCTCCCATCAGAAATACTAAGAGAGATGATGTTTTGAAAATCTAGTCCATGATATGTCTACGTAAAACATCTTTTGGGAATAAGAGTTGCTTCTTACAGCCATTGGGAACTCATCTTGACACTGCTGCACACAAGTGAGAAACACAAATTTATGGGAAAACTGTCTCTCAATTTTTACTCCCAATGATATCTGAGGACTGAGTAACCCATAACATCCCCATGAAGTGACACTTGAGATGAAGGAGCAGGCATATCTACTTCCAATCACAATAGTGTCTTGATTCACTGACAGCTGGTTGAATATTTTATTTCTATTTATTTAAGTAATTACAGATTTGTTTTAATGGAAAATAGAAGTAAAATATGATAGATGAAAAGTCATGGATTCTTTTTGACATTTCAATCAGACTTAAATAAATTCCAGTAACTCAAAACAAGATGTTAGTTGACCATTTTGCTATTTATATATTTAATACAAAAGGTTTCAAATGCCTCATTAGCACACTTTGTCTGTGTACTTATTGTATCTAACATTTTGCAATATTTGCAAACTGTAACGAACAAAGGTTTAGCCATGGAGAGATGAATTACTGGAAGTACTAAGAATTGCCACCCAAATTGAACGGCACCATCCCTTAACACTTAATCCTTTTTTATTTTACTTTTAGACCTGCATTTGCTTCACCTCATAGGTGTGAGGCACATTGTTCCCTTTTGCTGAGAGGTCAGTGTTCAAATGATACTTTCTGTGCTCAAGATAAGGGAGTTGATGTTAGTTTACATAATAGCACCATACCATGAATCAAACCGATGACCTTTTAGTCTGAAAGTTCAAACCTTGAAAATATTTCCTAAAGGATTAAAACATTTTAGCAATCGGTAACCTTACCAGCAGACAGAGATGTGGCTTCAGGTAGTATATCACCCTAATACATAATTTGTCTATTAGAAAACCTAGTTCTGAGTATCCTACACTATATAGACATCAGTCTTTCACTGTGATAATATATAGCTGGGTCTGTCCTGTATGTGGACACTTTAGCACAACGAATGGTGTTTGATATAACACCCAACCCAATTATGAGTAGAAATATATTAATAGAACATAAACAATGGAGTGGATAAGGTAATTAAGTATTATTAAATACACATTATTATCTATAAAAATTAAAACTAGGTGCTTGGGATCATTAAACAAACCCTTCAGGGGCAATCACAACAACTAAAGAGACTTCCCATTGCAGAAAGTAAATATGAGACTCCAGTAAATGCTATACTCCAGTAACCCCTGGGATCACACTGGCTGTCTGCCTTCACAGCACTCTGTGGAGATTTGAACTCAGCCAGCAGACAGGTGCCACGTGGCCAGCCTTTCACCTTCCCCTCCCACCATGAAATAGGGGAGGGACAAAAAGAAGAGAATTTGTAGGTTGAATACAAAGAAAGAATTTACTAAATATAACAAGAGAACAACAGTAACAATAGTGAATCCAAAAAAGAAACAGGTAGAATGCAGCAGTGGCTTACCGAATGCGGCAACCACCTCCCACAGCAACACACACCCGGACTAGACCCGAAAAATCCCATGCCCACTCGAGAAAACCTGCCCCCCTATATCCCTGGGCATGACATCACATGGTATGAAATACTCCAATGAAATTTAACTCCATCCTGGTCGAAACCATGACAGTCTCCACCCCTTATTCCATATCTTTGACGTTATGCTCAGCTTTCAAAATACATCTTAAGGAATCACCACGTCCTTTTTTCCCAGGTCTCACAGATATCATTCCCTTAGTCTATGGGCCATCCTTCCACAATGTCTACTGAGTTTGTTTAGTCCATAACTTCGGGTTCCCTCTGTCATGACAGTCTATAAGGCTGGAGGAATGAGGTGGAGTTGGCTCAGTCAGTGGAGCAGGAGGCTTTGGATGTGGCATGGGAATGCTGCAAGGCACCAACTGCCTTAACAGGGTTACTTGGTCCAATTCATTGACTGTTCTCACCTAAAATCAAATCTCCCTGAAGCACACATCAGACTTCAGAAAAATGCATTGGCAATATCGTTTGTGGCAAACAACTTGGCTGCCTTTGACTCCAGTTCATATTGAAGTTTTAGCATGTCTAGCAGGGCAGCACTCAGGCGCGGTGTGACTTCATTCAGGCCACAGCAGTCCACTCTCAATCTCCACTCTATGTTAGACTTTCGCACTGGCCATATGGGGTTGTGAAAAGGAGAACGTGTCTTGCTGATGACTCCTTGGCTCTCTAGCTGACAAATCAGTTTATGGATTGGGACTACAGGGTCTCGACTGGTGCAGTGTTGCTGTCGGTGCACGGTCGTAGTGGCAGTTTGCACCCTTGTTGTTCAACCCTCAGCAATCCCACAACAGCAGGATCCCCTGATAGACACAGACAGCTGTTTAATTCCTTCTGTTGCAAGGCAGCTATACCAAAAGCACACCAACACCCTTTGGTCCTTAAAAATACCCTCTCCTGAGATAATCTGTGCCAAGACTACATGGGGAGTCTGGGCCAGTCACAATGGGATATTTTTCCCATTGTTTTCCACTTAGGTTCACCTCAGCCTCCAATACAGTCAGCTGCTGAGACCCCCCCTGTCACTCCTGAAACACAAATGGGTTCTGCCTCTTTAAAATTTGATGGCATTAGTGTGCACTGGGCACCAGCGTCCACTAGAGTCTTACACTGCTGGGGTCAGATGTGCCAGGCCATCGAATCCACACAGTCCAGTGAACTCGGTTGTCCCTGTCGTCCGCCTGGCTGGAGGCAGGGCCCCTCTAACGCTGGTCGTAATACCTGATAATGACAAATGGGTGAGTGTGGTGTGCACGGGTTTCAGCCTCATCTTGATCACTCACTTCTTGTGAATACAAGTCAGAAGTTCTTATCATAGGATCATGAGCAAAGCCGACCTTGCTGCTCTGTTTGGGCAATAGATTACCGGAAACTGGAGCAACATTTCTCCTGGAAGGACCAAGTTCAGTACTTGTTCTTCCTTCCAAATCACACACCTGCTTTTCTAGGAGGTAGGTAGGTTTTCCATCCCACTTCTTCCTGTCTTCTCCATAGTCACACAGGCAATGCTACAGCTTCCCCCGTGGTGTGTACTGGTTCTATCGAGTAGAGAAACAATTGCTCCTAATAGCTGAGATTCTGGTCCTGCAGGTGGGGAGTAGGACATGTTCTCTTTAAGTTGCTGGATGTCTTGAGATAATTTGTTCACAGCTGCAATGATGGGGGGAGACACTTTCTTCATATTGTTGTCATCGGTGAGCCAATTCATCAGCTGTGTGAACGTCTTCATCTCTCCAGTCCAGTATTGTTAATGCATTGGCATATGATGAGGTGAGCTCCGTACAAGAGTGCTCCACATGGGCCAGGTGCATTGGACTTCATCTGGATCTGTGGGCAGCTGTGCCTTATCTGGGTCATAGTAAACCATCTCCCGCACACCTAGCTCCCTCAAATATTGAGTATCTCACTCCATAGTGGTCCGCTTACTTGGTCGACATGTAAAGTCGTCCTTGAAGAGAAACCTCTCCCTCACACTTGACAGAAGTTGCTCTGGGAGACGGAGATTTTGTGTCTCCTTTCCAATGGCTTGTCAATGCCCCCTTCCCTAGACAGGGATCCCAGCTGCCTCTCCTCCCTGCCCTCTAGTTCCATGCCCCTGGCCCCGCTATCCCAGCACCGCAGCACCAGGTAACGCGCTGCTCAGCTGGCTGGCGGCTGAAATCTTCTCTGACGTCTCACAACTCACTCAAGGACAAGGATTGGATGATGATCACTGGCTCTGCATCCTCCTCCTGTTCTTGGGGTGGGTCTGGTCCATCATCACCCTGTACACTGTGAGGGGGTTTTCTTGTGTATTTCTTCTTCTGTCTGGGAGCAACTGACACTGTCACGGGTTGGTTCTCTGGTTCAGCTGCAGCGCCCGTCCTCGGGCTTGTAGTGGCTGCAGTTTCTGTTACTTGGTTACCAGGTGCAGAGCCCTTCTCTTCCTCTTGAGGGTGATGAACAGTGTTTAATAGCACTGGGTAAGCATGAGCTATGCCCCAGCATGTTGCAGTGAGCTGTGCCTCTCTGGAATTACCCGGGTGACAACATACTTTTTCCAAATATTTTATTAGTTCTCCAGGATTCTGCACCTGTGCAGGAGTGAAGTTCCCAAACACTGGAGATGCCCACTGTTCTAGGTACTTGCCCATGCTACTCCACACCCCCAGCCACTCATAATTCCCCAACCTCGGGGTGTGTTTCCAGGTGATACTCTTAAACAGTTACTTAACCCTGAATAAAACCTGAACCACATGCAGGAACACACTAGCTCCTAACAGCACAGCAACCATGTTTATGTCAACATTCCAAAGAGATTTGAATTCCCCAGATTTCTCAAACACAATTGTAACTAGCCCCAGGGCCAATGACTGCACACTATTGTAGATGAGCATCACATAGTACAACAGAAACAGAATCTTAACCCAACTCTCACATAAGGTGAGCAACAGCATGGGAAACACATATTACAAGTGAGGCGATAAGATCTTAAGGAGCCAAGAAATCCACATTTTACCTATTTTGTTCTTATCTCAAACAAAAACCCCTCAGTGCCCCATGTTGCGTGCCAAAAGCTGTGGAAATTCGAACTCAGCCAGCTGGCAGACAGATGCCACGTGGCCAGCCATTCACCTCCTCTCTCCCTGATGAAATAGGGGAGGGACAAAAAGAAGAGAATTCGTAGGCTGAATAAAAAGATTTTCTAAATATAGCAAGAGAACAACAGTAACAATAGTGAGTCCAAAAAAAAAAAAGGGTAAAATGCAGCAGTGGCTTACCGAGCATGGCGACCACCCCCACAGCAACACACACCCGGGCTGAATCCAAAAAATCCCACGCCTGCCAGAGAGAACCCATTCCCCTATATCCCTGGGCATGACATCACATGGTATGAAAGTTATTTCCATCCTGATCGAAACCAGGACACACTTATATGGCTGTGGATGTATGCCTTGCCTTTAAGTATAACCATTGCTAAGGCTCATAAACACTTAGTTATTGTTCCCACCACCCGTTGCACCTCTTCAAAACCTTCCAGGTTTCAAAGGGCTCTGTCCTGATGCAATTCAATTTCCCTAAAATTCTGTAGTTGTGGTTCTGCAAGTGGAGCTGGGGATTTGTTTTCTTTGTCCTCTCGGTATTATAATGTACGTTTATTGCATCATTGCCCTTTAGATTGTCATATTTATATTATATCTCCTTATTTATAGTGGATTGCCAGCATATGTCCCTTAATGCAATTTTATGTGGTTGTATGTAGGATATTTCTGAAATATAACAGATATTAGGGATACCATTATTGCTGGTTTAGACACCATGAGAAGATCATCAGACAATTGCTTAGTAAGCAACCTCAACAACAACAAAAAAGTTCAGCTCTTTCAAGCTAGTATTACAAGAACAATCTTCATGAGAATTACTCTGATTTTAAAGATATTGCTCACCCCAACAAACAGGGCAAATGCCTTTTTTTTTTTTTTTTTCCAAATCATAGAATTGAGCGTCCTTAAGTACATTGGACCTTAAGGCTGACATTATTGCAGAAAAGCATATACAGCACCTTGTCAGCATGGAATAACTGGGCTCGGCCAAGTTGTCATTTCTGACAGGTTGGTGTAATGAGAAGGAGAGCGCTGAGATGGTCGAAAAGTTTTTTTACTTGTTGTTGATGTGTTTTTTTTTTTTTACCCGAATCATCAGGGTAGAGCTGTGTGGGGTGATAAGACCATGTATATGTATCTCATTATGAGCTCTACATTATCAAGTTGTCACCCATGCTATCGCACTTAGCCACATTTATGTTTGGGATTCATTCTGTGCAAATTCTTTACATTCCTAACCCGAGAACAGCAGAAAATCTGATTCTCTGGAGCATCAGACACTAGTTAGCAAGACTGTCCATGCATGTTAAACCTACATGCACTTGCAAACCCACTAATAATGAGAAACACTAATTGGATCAGAATTTTTGTTTTTCATTCGTGCTTTCTCAAAAATTCTTAAAACACATATTCACATTGAAAAGTATGGAAAAGAGGAAAAAGAGGGGGGAAAAAAGGAGTTGGAGCCAATAAATTAGAAAAAGAAAGGAAAACATTTTAATTGCAATTCTAATAAATATTATATTTCCCCCCATCCTGTAAGGAAACTAATACAGCAGACTGGAGAGGGAAGGTTCTCAGTAAAAGCTGGAATTAATTTTAACACTGTTTTTTCTGTGTTATTTTTGCATGTGACCCTTCACTTCTCTGTCCCTTAGTTCCCCAGCATGTCAAGTAAGAATAGTGTTTCCAGTCTCCTTTGTAAACCATTCTAAGATGTACAGATGAGAAGCACTTTATAAGACCTAGGGATTAGTAAAAGCACAACAATAAAAAAGATGAAAGGGATCAGAGGTTAGAATTTAAAACACTAATAATAATCACACTGGCATGGAATTAAGATCATCAAAAATAAATCCTTTTGAGCTGCAGCATGAATAGCTGGGGATGGGGAAGGGACAAGAAGAACAGAGAAATAAAACCTCTTTTAGTCACTTGTCAATATCATCAGTACAAAAACACACATACATACTTTGTGATGCCATTTGAATTATGTAAGAAAATTTGAAATAGGGCAGGAAATAGAAGCTATTCATGTGCAGAGAAAGATCAGATAAGTAAATTAAACTATATGTTGAATTCTGCTGTAAGCAGATATCCCTTAAGGCTACAAAAATAATGATTTGATTATCAAAGCTGTAGAATGTGTGGCTCATCTCCCTTTGTGTTACAAGAAGCCTTTCCATTAAATTTGTTGTTAAGCAACATGTCTATGGGAGACTCATTTTGGATACTGATTATGCACCTCTTAAGAGAGGAACTCATTGCCTTCCTTCCGCACGCTGGAGTTGCATTCCAGCAAGGAACTGCAAGGTCACGCCATCAACCCCATGTCTTGTGTATACCTGGAATGAGTTTCTTCTGCCAGCATATTCAATAAAGCAATTACAGTAGCATTAATGCAAATGACCAGTGCATCAGACAGAGTGTAGGGGTAGAAGATGAAAGCATTTTAGCATATTCTGTCCCAAATCTTATAAGCTGCTTTATTTCACATGACTTCACAGGAATGAAGGTCAGAGAAACAAACAACGATGCCAGAGGACTGTATGAGTGACATGAGGGGAAGAGGTGGCAACTCAAGATTACCTTGATTGCTCTGGCTCAGCACTGGAAGGCAATTTCATTAATTTTCCAGGGCACTAGTTCAACGGTGGTGAGGTTCTTAACACCTCTGTTCCGATGTGTGGTGGTTATATGGAGACAAGGAGTTGCTTCTCTTCTGTCCTTATGGGAAAACAACAGTCCCTATTCATATGGGGGCGTTGCAGAAGGGATGGAGAATGCATGACAAGAGCATAGCATCTGCCAGATGGATATATTTTGGAGAATACAACAGGTCTTCCTAAGAATGCTGATCTTTAGAAACATTTGGCAGCTGCTGTGCATCGCACAGCCTCTTTGAAGGTGAAAAGAAGTCTGCTGGATGTGAAGAGCAGCTGCCATGTGGAGAGGAAAAACTATGAAGAATATGCCTATGACCAGTCAGATGCCTCCTTCTACAGCATATCTTATGTTGCAGTGAGATTTGGGCATATGTTACCATTGCTGAGGCAGTGTGGGTGGGCTTGGGACAGCTGCTGCTAAAGTAACCAGAATGGGAACCTTACAGGTAGGCTGCTAAGATGAACATGAAAGCCCCTTCTGTGTTCTGTGGCTTCATTTCCTTTCTATATCCTAGTCTCTTCCCCACCTATTCCCATAAGAGGTGGTGAGGTAAAACCAGATGTCCAACATTTCCTTGTTTGGAACTCACATTATGTGTTATATTAGGCACCTACATCAACATTTTGCATTGAAATCCCATGTAGTACATATTACAGATCTCATAGCTCTTCATTATTTTTCCAGTAAAGAACACATTTGAAGCAGGAAAATCTTATTCATTCAGCACCAGTCAAAAAAAGAACAACTGTTTAAAATGATTAAACATATCTTCTAGAGTGTGTTAGACTGGAGGAAGCATTTGTTGATGGGTTTGTGGTGACTTGGCAGGACCTGCAGAGACTGCAGAGCATCCTGTAGTTGTACTGGTAAATCCTAAAAATAACAAGATTCATGCTACACTAAATTTCAAAAATAGCTCAGCTTGATGTCTGATTAATTTCTAGATGGTATGAACTCCAGAGGAAAATCTAAGATGGGTGTCTTACATATCTTTATTTTCAGGGTTCTGGAGGAGGAAGGAGGTTGGCAGCATAGGCTGTATGGTCAGACTTCCACTGATGCTCTGCCAAAAACTGGACAAACCTGATTATAAATCTGATAAACTTCCAGACCCATTGCCAATGCTGGCTCAAATACTGCTGTCACTCCCATCTACTGACTTCATGGGGTTCTATAGACATCTGTGGGATTTAAGGGGCAGAAAGGAAATCAGAACTGTCCTAGGTTTTCTATTCTGTATCTTTTTCCTTCCTCTTCCTTTTCTTTCTTTCATCTTTCTTCACTCTATCTCAGTTGATTCCATTTAAAAAGCCACACCATTAATTTTTGATTATTAAAACCATACAAATCATATTGCAAGAAATGCACAGAAAGAGTTAATTTGATCTGGCATAGGTCTGAGCAGGGGAAAAATCACACCGTGAATAAAAAGTTGTTACATCGGTATGATGCTTTGCAACTTATTAAGGGTCCCGACTTCCTTTTTCTACAGTTGCATTGTGATTACCTCAGGAGAAGTAAGCTCCAGCAGCAGCTTGCTTCCTGCAGCCTGTTCCCCATTGTGGAACCATTTGGCTAAGTGGCTGTCACTAAGTCACTCTGACTGCCCACTGTGTCCCCACCTCCTGCTTGCAAGACAACATGTCTAACAGGTAACAATGTGAGGTGAAGTGGTAGCAAAGAGATGCTTCTTCTAACTCTTACTTCTGCAGATAGCTGAGTTCATAACTTACCCTGAAGTGATTAGAGACATAAAAATCCCCCCTCCCTCCCGCTCTCAACTCAGGGCATTATTGCAATTGCTAATTTAAGTGGGACGTGAGGTGAGTTCTTTCAAAGAGTGAACCTGACCCTTCACCTCTCCAGCACTACCCATGGCTGTTGCAAAGCAATTGTGCCCGTCAATGGAGAACAGAGAGCAGTAAAAGTAATGAGAAAGGTAATAAGAGTTAAAACAAAGGTAGATGGACCTCAAACGAAAACAGGAAGATTTAGGATACCTGGAGAAAGACAAGTCAGCATTATATAGAGACGAATTAATACTTTGGGATTAAACTGTGTGTGAAGGGTAGGGGCATAGTGCACTAAAAATAGGAACAGGGTAATTTAGAAGCTAATCAAGCTCTGTCACAGACAAAATTAATAAGTAAAAAAAGTTTTAACAAGACATTAGCCATCTGAAGAACATAGAAGGCCTGTGGAGGAGGATATTGTATCAGAAGGTGTTATTAACACTGCTATTATTAGATTGGGTATGATTAACAGGACTTGGTCAGAAAGAAGTAAGGTGAGGTTTAGAAGTGCAGTGGTGGATCACCGAGAATGTCATTACAGAGGTGAAAATTGTAAAAAAGGAACAGGAAATAGAGGAAATAGTTTTGGAAAATGATAGATGGAGAGTGAAGTGTTCTGAACTTTTCTATATTACATAGATACACTGAGTGAGAGCAAGGTGAGGTGGTTGTTTTCTTTTCTGTCCATGTTTTAATTGCCATAATTTAATAGTTAACATTTGAAAAGATGAGATGTCATAGAGAGAGAGAACCTTTACAGAGTCATTATAGGTTTCCATGATTGTATCTGTTTTTTTTTCCTAAAATGATTTGCAATTGGGATTTTGTAAGAACTGAGAGCCAGATATTCAGCTGGTGTAAACTAGAGATAATCCACTGAAATCAGTGTAAATGAACTGATTTCCACTGTTCTTGTGATTCAACATTCCTTCTGAAAGCAGAGTGAAAAAATATGAAAGAGTTTCATAAAGGTGAATTTTTGAAGGACAGGTCTGGTTGTAATCGCCAGGTGAAGAAGTAATTTGCTGAGTGTCAAAAGAGACATGGGCATAATAAGAAAAAGATCACTGGCTCCGGGCATTGATTTCAAAGCATCTATTACTGCACACCCCTAGAGGCAAGGTCCTGGTCTTGATAGACACCTCTTATTGTCTTTTGTTCTAATTAAAAGTAGAGAAATTTGCTCAGAAGTGCACCCATTTATTGGAGTTTTTATTGTAGGATTTGCTGGTTTTGTTTATGTTTTGGCCTACAAGTATTTTTTTGATCAGAGGATACCTTTTTCTGAAGCTTCCTTGCTGTTGCTTCTCAGCAGCACATATGTATATAATCAGATATTCTAAATGACCCCTTCTCCCCACCTGGATCCCTCTTGATCTGTTACCAAATTTTCTTGCCAATAGTCTGACCTTTAAAAGCAAAACCTTACTAAATCAGCAGGTAGTTTTTCTGGTATGCTTTGGTTAGGCATAATAGAGCCTTAATTGTCAGGAGTATCTAGTATCTACTCAATGAAGATTGTTATTATTCACAAAGAACTGCATTTTGCCTGGTAAAGAGGTGATATTTCAGCAGTCTGGCACTGCCACATTTCATTTCCACCGCTTCAGACAGATTCTTTAGTCTGTGGTGCCAATCAGGAGTGATTTCCCTGAACTAAGTGCCGTTACATGGGGGGTAAACCCAGCTGCGAGCTCAGACTCTGCATCCAGCTAGGTTTTAACCATGCACTAATCACCAGGGCATCCAGTCACCATTATTCCTGCAGAGACAGTTTGACAGGTGACACTGTGACAGTAATGTCGCTGCTGACCACCAGCTAAGTCCCTGGCTCTGGAGCGGCACGACCACTGGAAAACTCAGCAGATCACCTCTTCCCTGTCTGCGTGCACTCTCTGCATTTCAGCTGAGCAAAGGCGTCTTCCTCTCCCCGCAAATTGCGTTATGCTCTCTGTTTCCTGATGGAAAGCGGAGGTGAACCTGTAGAGCCCTGAAACACATAATATGCATGGCTGCTGTTTTACACTTGTAACATCTTGTATGCACTGAAATGTACAGCTGTTTACACTTGTAGCTCTGTCAAGTAAACAAGTGGTGATTTCTTATGATAGAGGAGAAATTGGCACAGGGCTGCTATTCACTCACCTACAGCCTGGCAACTCCTGGTGGTGGAAATCATTCTTTAGGCACCAAATTGGCTTCAAGCATACTGTAAAACTGGCTTCTCCGAGGTGGAGGGGAGGGAAGAGGAAATCTGTTGGCTGAATTTGTACCTCTAGAAAAGGCAGCCACTGGGTGTGTGATAGGCTCTGCCTCCTGCTGCAACCACCCACGTAAGTGCCTCACAAACAGCCTGTGCAGTGGCTGTGCCAGGGCATGCTGGCACGTAAGTCCATACCAGGCATTTTCAGGTAGCTCTTCTCCAGAAGCTGTAGGGTTTGTTACCTAAACTGCTTGTGAGTCAGCACTGGAGAGGTTCCTGGAGAAATATTTGTCCCCTAAAGAAGGTTTCATTGTAACTTTTAGGATTAAAGATTATTAGAAATCCTAAAATAGCTAAGTCTAGATGTTTTCAGGGATAAACTAGGGAGAGCATCCAATGAAGCCAATGAATTGCAAGGTCATAGTAAAAAAACAGAAGCTGTCATTTTATATTGTGTAGAGATGACTTTGGTATTGCTTTACAACAAAAAGGTTGTGTGTACTAACAGTTAGCATAAGGTCTCAGGGAAGCTGGATATACTCGTGGAGATGAAATCCTGGCAATATTAAGAAAAAAGAAAACAAAGGAAAACAAAGGAAAACAAAAGGAATAGAATAGAATAGAATAGAATAGAATAGAATAGAATAGAATAGAATAGAATAGAATAGAATAGAATAGAATAGAATAGAATAGAATAAACCCTTAAGATCAAGTCCCACTGTTAACTTAAACACTACTAGGTCCATCACTAAGGCTGTCCCTAAGGACATGTCCTTTAAATACCTCAAAGGATGGTGGTCATTTCCCTGGGCACACTGTTCCAAAGTTTGATAACCCTTTGAGTGAAATTTTTTTCATAATATCCAGTCTAAACCTTCTCTGGTGCAACTTGAGGCCATTTCCTCTTGTCCTATCGCTTGTTACTTGGTTAAAGAGACTCATCCCCCCTCTCTGCACCCTCCTGTCAGGGAGCTGTAGAGGGCGATGAGGTCTCCCCTCAGCCTCCTCTTCTCCAGACTAACCCCCCCCAGTTCCCTCAGCCGCTCCCCAGCAGACCTGTGCTCCAGACGCTGCCCCAGCTCCGTTGCCCTTCTCTGGACACACTCCATCACCTCGATGTCTTTCTTGTAGTGAAGGGCCCAAAACTGAAAACAATAATCGAGGTGTGGCCTCACCAGTGCCGAGCACAGGGGGACAACCACTTCCCTGTCCTTGCTGGACATTCTATGTCTGATACAAGCCAGGATGCCACTGGCCTTCTTGGCCCCCTGGGCACACTGCTGGCTCATACTGAGCTGGCTGTTGACCAAAACTGCCAGCTTCTTTTCTGCCAGGCAGCTTTCCAGCCAAACTTCCCCAAGCATGTAGTGTTGCATGGGGTTGTTGTGACCTAAGTGCAGGACCCAGCACTGAGCCTTGTTAAATCTAAGAGATATTTCTGTCTCAACAGAACCAATCAGCAAACTTGGAAGCTGGGAGAGCCTCCAGGTTCCCATGTTCTTATACGGTTGCCCATTCTGTACATCTTTATATGTTTGTCCTATTCTTACCCTCATACAACATTAACATCTGCTTCTGATCAGAGCTGCAGACAAGATGTGGGACTATATGGTCCTTTGCTTGACAAAGATGCTTAAATTCCCTTCAGGTCTTCACTGTACTAAAAATCAAATGTCTCTTTATAACATAGTCTCTATCCAAGATAAATTGTTGCCTATCTTAAGAAACAGTAGATTATTTTGTTCCATCTTCTTCTGGACCACAATTTTACTAGCTGACCAAGCAAAAAGAATAATATATGTTCTTTATGGCAGCTTCTGTTTCAGCTAAAAATAGAAAATAATTAAAAAATAATTTAGAAGGAAACCTGAAAACATCCTCCATAAACAGTTCCACAGTTCTACCATCATGACCTGGGGACCAGCAGCACAGCAGGTTATAACTGACATGTAGAGATGTAAAATAAAACAAAATGGGAAAGATAATCACTGCCAAAGAAGTAAGAGTGAAGGAAAGGACTGCTACAAATGCACTCCACCCATTTGAAAGCTGGCCAAGGGGACATGAAGACACTTCTAGAAGTGTCCATGAGAGCTGAAGTGCTCTGACCCTTGATAGGTGGTTTTCGGGTTTACCTGTGAGGAGTGACACGGTGCATAGTCACACCAGCTGGCGCCCATGTTGGGAGATTTCACATTGCATCCAGCAAAAAGGCAATATCTGGGGAGTGCCCAGTGCTGGGGGTTGAGGATGATGCAGGAGACATTACACTGGACAGCTAAGGAGTGGAGAATGCATTCACATTCCCTTCCAAGGTCACATGGGTTCAGAAATAATTGAAGATATTTTGTCTGAAATTTACTGAAAAGATACACTGGATTTTTTTCAACACTTATAAGAAACAGAAAAAAACCCACAACAGGACAATAAGGCAGGAAGTAATATCTGAAGCCAAATATAATACCACGGGCTGGTGGTCTGAGGAAAGAATTGGAGGTTGAACTTATTTTTAATTTTGCATAAGTAAAAGTTTTGGCTTAAATTTTTGGGAAAATTTTTTTTGGAGGTGGGGGACAGAAGGGGAGAGGGAGTTAAACTGCAGGCAAAATTAAGCCATGTTCACTACCTTTTTTTCACAGCTGATTTTTCAGCTTTGTTTTAGTGCCTATAATACATACAATGACTACTGCTCTAGCATGGAGTATTATAGAGCACCTGAGTCCTGACAGGGTGCGATGCTTGTCTCGTGATACCAGAAGAATACACCCACAATATCCCATTCATAACCTCCACACAGACATACGTAGCCATATACATGAACATTATTTATGGCTAAGTGTTTCTCTCATTTCTTGTGGTTCAGAATAAAGCACTTGAAATTTGCATTTGTGTGACTCAAGTAGAATGGAGCAAATTGGTTTTAAATAAAACCTATCGAGGAGAAAAAAAAAAAAAAAAACAACAACAACAAAACCACACCATTTACATTTCACCCAATATGCATGTTTTTAAAAGTCCTGAAGTATTGATCACAGTAGTTAGGCATAATCAGAAAGCCTCCAACAGGGTCATAAGCACTGCTCTGCCTGTATGGTTTTTTGTTCTCAGCATTAGGTACATCTCCCTTGAGTTTTTCTGGAGCTGTATTAATTGGATGATTAAAGCAAAAGCCAGATCAATTGGAATTTGAAGAAATGGTGAGTGTTACAATAAAACAAAAAATAAAACGTTGTATCTACACAGTTAAAAAAATCAATAAAGTTTAGAGGAATAATGCAAAGAAAGAAAATAAGAAAAGGCTAATTGCTCCATCTTTTTGCAGAGTTATTTCCTTAGTCACTTTCCAATCTTTACTCTTTTCTTTTTATGTCTCTGCAGAATGACCCTTGCTCTCCTTTTTCACACATATGCAAAACCACAGCTACATTAACAACTCTGCTGCTTGCTCCCTTGATTCCTTTTCTTTCCTGCCTAAAATTGCCCTTTCTGGCCTTATTACACACAGTGGCTAATGTACTCAGCTGGGATAGAGGAGATCTGGGTTCAACCCATAGTTCTACCCATAAATAAGTGTGTAATCTAGGGCACAATGTTTAATGAGTTCCACACTTGTGTAATAGGACTGACAGTATTCACTTGTCTATTCTGACTATTTGAATTGTCAGCCCATCTGGTAGGATCATTTCCTTTTCAGAGTCAGAGTTCAGATCCCATTCTTAGTTTGGGTCTATTGGCACTACAGTAGTTGAGGAAAAAAAAAGTAGTAATACAAGTAAATTCAGTTCTACAGGGGGAAGTGGCAACATTTGCAGTTATATTAAGAATCTGTTTAAACACTCATTTGTCTCAGCAGTGCTGAACTCTCAGAAAAAAAACCAGGGAGCAACACAATGATATTTCTGCTGCTAAAAGTGCACCTCAATTAATTGGCAGGATGAAGGACAGGCTGTTAACTTTCCTGCTGATGCTCTGTGTACTGAAAAGATGAATCTTCTAAATAAGACATTGTATCCTGTGATTCAGTATCATTTACAGACACCAACCTTACCTCTGTATGTTTTTGAAGCTTGGACAATAACTTTTTCCACTCTGATGGCCTGGAGGTAGTCTTTTCAACTCAGATTTGAATATCTAAATAAATGTGTTGCCTTGGAAAGATCCTGCCTACCCAGCATATCATTGTTGAAGATCAGGCTGCTTATTTAGGTGCTAAAACATGGACTTCAGCTTCAAACATTTAAGCACCACATCTTGGCTCACATTTCCCTTGTCTCCAGCTAAAGCATTGGATGCACTCCCAGAAGTCCAGGGCTATCAGAAAGTAAACATTGTTCCCCCTACTGAGAATAATAATTTTCATCATTCCCAGGGACTTCTCTGTATTACTTAAAGGCTTTCCAAATATCTTGCAAGGAGGACAAGTGATGTCCAAATAACACGAAACAGCTTAACTGACCCTGCTACTTCTAAGTCAACTAAAGGACATACGGATCACTTCTATACCTGGGGGGTATCTGAGGAGTTGGACAGAAAATAAATTATAGACTAAAATAAACCATCTCTTTTACTAAGAAAATGCCTGCATGCCCTGGACATCTCCTTTGCAACATGAAGAAAAGATATTCCCAGCAATCTCCTGGTGTTCTTGCCTCTTCTGGTTTCTTTTCTGTTCTTTGCTGTGCAGTGGTGTCAGTGTATGTCTTCAGATAGCTCATAATTTAGCTCCTGAAGCTCTAATTCATCTTGATGGTCTACCTTCTCTTCCCTACCTCCCCACCCCGATTCCCTCCTCTTTCCCAGCAATGGCCTTCCCTCCAGCAAAATTGGAAGGGAAAGAACAGGCTTCTCCATCTGGCAAATGCTATATTTGTCTCTCCTGAAGACTGTCCCACCACTGTTTGAGTGAGAATGAGATGATGTGTTGTGAAGCACTTCCTTATTGTCCAGAGTGCTCCCACTCAGCAGGACTTAACTGCCCCACTGAAAAGTTGTGGAAAAGTGTCCTGGTTCATATAGCAGGTGGTGTAAATATAGAGGCATATGTAGTCAGTGTGAATCAGAAGAGTGTTATTGATTTCAAGTCAGGGGAGTGACACTGATTTACAGTAGCAGAGGAGCTTACATTTTAAGACAAGAGGTGAAACCTTGATTCGTTTGAAGCCAACAGCAACATTGCCATTGACTTCACCAAGGCAGTATTTAATTTTAGGAAGACTGACCTGTTATTTTTTAAGGTAAAGATTAAGCAGCCTTCGGGACAATTTTTAAAGAATTCTTGTCCCCTTGTTCCTCCTTCTCATATGTGTCACATTTCAAGGCTTACACTATGAAAAACAAAATCCCTATTTTTGTTATATATAGTGTCTTAAATTTACTAGGCATATCCCAGGCAAACAAGCAAATTCCATTCACCTTGTCCTGAAGAAAGAAAACTCCAAGGACAAGCCTATAGATAGAGATTAGAAAGAAAAAAAGAAGAAAGATATATTGCTTTTAATTAAAGTACATATCCACCAGGCAAGTGTGGGCCTTTAGGAAAGAGACTTTAAGACAGAAAAAGTGAGAGATCTGTGAATTGTCCCAATAACCTCATTGGGAGGGTAGAAGGGAGAGAGGAGGGGAAGAAAGCATGAGTTCCTGAATGTGAAAATGAACATTACTGAGGGATGAGAACAAGATATGTAAACCATTAAGCGAATTTCAGACTTCAGCAGAACTTATCTTGGATATGCTTTAAAACAAACTCTGACTGAAGGTTTACCTTCAAAGACTGCTCCCTTGGTGTAGATGATGTTTCCAGGGTGGGGGTGTCCGTAGGACACCAGACACCTTTCAAATGGTTGGGCTACTTTTTGTTTGTTTGTTTTGTTTCCTGTGATTACTTTTCCATACCATTAAAGCACCATTCTGTTTTGTGCAAGTTTTGAAAATACAAATTAGAGAAGGCAGCATTTACTAATAAAAAGTCCTGCCTCTCCATGTGTCTGTGTCTTAAAGGCCACCATTTCCCCTCCATTTCTTTCTACTCCTCTGTTCTGACTGTATGGTGTTATTTTGCATTTTGCAGTTTCTCAAACAGTAGTTAAGCCTGTGACCTTAATCATATCTAGATAGCCATCCTGTTACTGTAGAAATAACAACAGGAGAAATATATTTGTGTGAATTAATATACACTATATATATATATATATATATATATATATAAAATTATTTCGATCACAGTACACAAATTTAATATCCTTGCTACCTCTTATTCCAGAGGAAGGCTCAAGGTTTCCTTTATAATTTTTACTTTGGGTGAGTGAGCAAATGAACTTCTATTCCCCTGAAAAGATGGGACTTTTACATGATGTTTAGACCAGGGATCTATTTTGAGCTTATGAGATTTGTAAGGCTTTAGTAGCAGCTGAGGGGAAAACGCCACATCTCCCTTATTTACGAGTGACTTTGAACTTACAGAGAATCTCATTTGTATACATCTGGATAATCTATTTCTACAGTTAAAGCTACTCCGGAAAAATCTAACCTTGGAAAGCAAAAAATAATAAAAATAATACAAAAACAGCTGTATAGAAAAATGTGTAAATATTAGTCGAACACAATAAGACATTTGCTAGAGGCCGAGGAACCAGAAAATTGCAAGCATTTAAGAGAAATGCTTCTTACTTTAAATTCACTTGCACATCCCATAGTAATATGCCTCGCTATGGCAGACTGCTAGGCAGAGGGGAAAAAAGCTTTGTGAGTTCAATAGCTACCCACTGATTGTAAACATGAGAAGAAACTCTGTGAACAGAGTGCTGAAATATAGGGTAATTTCCTCTTTATTAGAGTCCATGAACTCTGCTACATTAATGGTTAGGCTTTGTATACAGTGCATATAACAGAATTACACAGTTTTTTTCTGCAGTGCTTTTCTTACCTTTTTAAGTTCCTTTAGAAAAAAAAAAAAAAAAAGGCAAAATATTTTACTTTTCCTTTCCTTCTCTCATGATACTTTTAATCTCTCATTTTATTGTGTAGTACAAGATATTCAGTGACTGACATCTCTGTGATGCCCTGCAATGCCCTACACATTTTAAAGGGACTTAAAGCAGATATCTCTAATACTACACTGATTTAAGGGGACATATCATGTACCCCGATTCAGTCTTGTTTATTATTTATTAAGGACAAGAAAGAGAAAGAAAATGAGTGTTTGAAGTAGAAAAATAAATTAATGTGTGGTGTAGTCAGTCTATGGAGTGGGCACTCTAACATGTGAAGTATTGACCTCAGCTTGACCGTGAAGTCCCGAAGACAACAGAGGTGCTGAGAGGCCGAGTACATACCTCATATCCTGGTTTCCAAGAGAAGGAAACTGAGATTTGGAAGTGAGAAAGGAGTCATGGCTGTTCCCATGGGTTGTTTTAGGCAGGTTGCAGAGAACATGCAGTGTCACTGCCACCTGGCTGCAGAACAAGTGGCCTTTGGGAAACAGTTTCCTGCTGCACAAGTATTAGTCCTACAGGGGGAGTGTCAAGACCCTGAAGGCACCAATGGTCCTGAATGACCTTGATCAACCTCACTCAAGACCCTTACTTACTTACTGCCCTGGTGCAGGAGTCCTGTTTCAGCTCAGACTTGGACACCAGTCCCTTCCCCAGTGACACCATAGGATACTGGTCTCCAGCCCTGACTCCTGAACTGGATCTCAGACCTGCATTGTGTGTTGCTCATCTCCTGGATAGACTCCTCAGACATATATCATGGCTTGTCTCCAGCATTGTCTCCATCTCCCCCTCTTTTTTATCCTGATGGGACTCATGGATAGACCCTGGATCCGATTCATCCCTTCACAGTGTTATCAGTCTTCATCTCTACTTACTGTGTCAGGAGCTCACAAGACTGCCCTGTCAGTGAGGTCACTGCTGGTGTTGCATCACCCTTGACTTGTTCCCCCTCATGGGTCAACCTCACTCTCAGTGTACCCTGACAGAGGATGAGAGTGGGAGAAAGGTGACTGTGCTTGCTAAGTGTATTTTAGTGTAGACAACATTCCATTTGTATTATGAACAGAACATGTCCTCTGCATGCAAAATGTTTTGTTTTGTTTTGTTTTGTTTTGTTTTTTCTAAAGAAAAAAATAAACAAAGTTCAGTTTGCACATAATGTTCTAGTGTTGTGACATGGCCAAAACTACTTCTCACCTTAATTTGTCTGAAAAAGAGTTACCTAATCCAATTCTAGATACTTCATCACGGAAAAAAAAAATATTTTCCCAGGAAGGGGAAGAAAGAAGGAAAAGATCAGCTTACCACAGTATTGCCCTGTTTCAGTCTTCCAGAGACCATGGGCAACATCAGAGGATTTCACAGGCAAAATATTGCCTTTATCACAAATGGAACACCACTCAGCTAGAAAAAGTTTCTCTTTGTTCCTTTTCTATAATCATTGCCTCAAGATTAGATGTTAATGATGAGGCTATCATTGATGTAAAATTGTGAATTTTGGGTAAAACTTGTCCATGGCATGTTTGTTAAAGGAAGGAGAACAATCCTTACCTTGCTGAGGCTTGAAATGTCCTTTCAGATTTCCTTGGCAAGACAGATGTTACCAAAATCCCTCATGCTTCACTGTGATAACTGTTTTTTAAAAAAAAAAAAAAAAAGGCTTATGTGAAATGAAACAACGTTTTGTCCTAGTGTAATGTAAAACAGAATTAAAGAATTGAATTAAACAACTTTATTGATGTTGATTGTTGTTAATGTTAATATCACAACAATTTCTGATAACACTATTTGTAACTTTGTCCAGTGTGCTAGGTTGATACAGAGAATGTATTTCAGGTCTGGACTTTTATAATGATGGTCAATATTGTTAGTAGGAATAGAAACAGCAGGAGACCTAAAACAATCTGATTCTTTGTTTTTTAATGCCAGTCAGTGGTGATGTCAAATGCTGCTTTTTTTTTTTCTTCCCCCCCCCCCC
>NW_020799142.1:29098530-29115772 GCF_003259725.1 Athene cunicularia
CCCCCCCCCCCCCCCTTTTTTTAAGGATGAAATTTACGTGAAAGCTTATCAGAAGTGTTTCTTCTGTTATCTGAGCTGCTTTGCCTATCATTCCTCCTTTCTCTTTGCCAAGCCTGTGTTTGCAAAACAGAAAGCCCAAATCCAAGTCCCTGCATCTGGTGTCAATTGAAATAAAACAAAGACAGGCTCATTTTAGCCACATAATTTAAGAAAGAAGACAGTATGATAACATTTAGAACAAGCCTCGTACACACCAGCCAGCCATTATCCTTCAGAAGCAGGTGGCAGATGGCATGAAATCATCTTCGTCAGACCTCCAAAGCTTTGCTGCCACATTTGGGAGGATGGTTCTTGTAATGACTACTTGCATATTCATACTGTGTGATGGGCACTTCTCGATTTCTGTGCACCTCATTTTGGAAAGAAGCTAATATGGCTACACGTGTACTTTATTGCACCATTCACATTTGGCATCATTAAGAGGAAGAAAAAGATATTTTTTTTTTTTTCCTGCATACATCCTTTTCTGCTTGCGTCAGAATGGCACAGAGAATCAAAATGCACGGCAAAATCTGGAGCACTGAGGCTTGCCTGAAGCTGTGATGAGATCAGCCTGTGTGTAATGCCTCCCGTGAGATAATATCAGAACTATTCCTCCCCAAGTCATACAGCCACGTCTGGCAAAAATAGATTCTCCTTCAGGTGTAGAGCTCAAGTATTGCTCTCCAGTTTTTCTAACATGGTTCTTAAAGCCTTTTTCAAAACTAAGTATGCAAAGATACCTGCAGTTTACAAATTGGCAAGGTGAGGCATACAGCTTTTCCAAGACTGCCAGGAGAATCAATGGCAAATCTAGGCAATTTACTTTGGGTCACAAAAGAGTAATTTGCTCATACCTTACTTGCACTTCCGAGTCCCTTTTGTTGTTGGGAGTTCAGACAAGCCCATGACAAAGCTCCCCTTGACTTCAGCAGGATATCACAGTATTGACAAATTTCAGGATTGTGCCATAAACCTTGTAGTGACTTATGCTACAGTTAAAGACCTTTGTAAGCTAGTGATGGTACAGGAGTCAGTTGTGTTACTGCACAGTGTTAAAGATAAAGCTTCTGGTTCCCACAAATACTGAGAAATACGAAAACCTGAATCCTAAAGGCTCAAAAATACAACAAAATAAAAACAAATTCGTAACTTCAGTCTGCTTCAACATTAGCCTAATCAGCTTCTAATCCTGAAGGCACCATCACAGAAAGGGAAGGGACAGAAACATGACTGATCTTGATCTTTTATCTGCGTGGTGCCTTATCTGCGGTCAAAGGCAACATAGTGCCTTGGAGATCCTCTAATAAAGGACAGGTGGCTGTTGGAAGTCACTGCCATTAACATTTCCACTGTCAAGAAAATAAAATTGTAAAGTTGCCTGCAGCACTTTATTTCTCAGTCTGACTGCCCACAGGAGAGGAATAGGCATGGCCCACAGGTTCAAAAGAAGGAGTCATGGATTGACCAACATCTGTGAGTGCAAGGGCGCAAGCAGACATGTAAAAGCACATTGGACAGGCCTGCAGACCTGCAAAAGAAACAGGAATAGAGTAAATAGAAATTCACCTTGATTCAAAGTACTAGTCTACTGCGTCCTCATGTTTTCCAAGACATTTCTTACAATGAATCTTCACCAAATCCCCAGATAGCAAAGTGCTTGTGCTCAATTTAAACACATGCTTAATTTAAGCATGTAAATAGTCCAATTTATATTGGATCAAGGCCTAATTCTTTCTCATTAAAATCTTATTTTAAAAACCTAACAATGCTGTTACTGGTCTCGTTCATCCTCTTCATCTATGAGTGGCACTTTTTTCTGTTTGTTTTCTTTTAATTTTGCTGCATTAAAATGCTGCATATTCATATGGCAGCTACCACTTTTCTCTGAAAACAATACACTGCATTCTAAGACTATTCTGCCCAGCCAGAAGATATTATTAAATACAATAAACAAATACAGATACGCACTGTGACATCTGGATGGAAATAGCCCCAGTCACATTTTACAAAGGAAACCCAACTCAGAGGAAGAGTTCAGACATGTAAAATGGACATTAATGGCATCTTAATGTGCCTCAGCTGCCTCTAGGGGATTCAAATATGTTGCATCACAGTCAGTTCTAGTGGAGGTTTATCACCAGATGGAGCATTGTGGGAACTCAAAATGCTCTGTCAGATACATTAATGCTCCAAACAGATACATTATGATTTTCTAGTTTGGGGAGGGAAGGATACTTGCAATTAATTATATATATTTTACTGTTGTTGTTAAGCCCATCAGTATTTGCTTACAGGCATGGAAAGCTGTTTGTTGTTGTTGTTGTTGTTTTTGTGTTGTGTTGTTTTTTTTTTTTTCCAAGGGTGGTTCATATGCATAGAACATTATGAGAACATTGAAAAGTGGAAGAAAGCCTTTATTTTTATTTTTTTTTAAATGTGTTGATTGGTTTCAGCAGCACTTTATAGTCCACCCACAGCAAAAATAACAATGAATGGCAAAATAACAAAACAATTTCAGTTATGTATATGAATGTTTCTGTTCATGTTTATGCCATTGTAAGTACAGGGTTCTTAAAGATATGATATATGGATGCAAAGGAACTCACTGGATGGGAGAAGGCAATTAAAGAAAAAAGTTGAGTAAAAAACCAGTTTATGGAAAGAAAGAATTTTGTTATCTTTTAGTGAACAAGTATTGATGCAACTTTTCTAAAACTTGTTAGAAGTTCTGTAAGGGCTTTGTATAGAGATCTCAAGTCAGATTAGACTGAAAGTACTTCGCATGCAAACATCATTGGCCCCTGAAAAGAAAAAAAAAACCACAAAAACAAACAAACAAAAAAACCCCAAACAAACAAACAAACAAAAAAAAACAAAAACAAAAAAACAACCAAAACCAAACCAACCCTCTTGTTTGCATTCAGTTTTATGAGATTATGACATTACAGAGCATTGTGAGAGATAAAGTGTTCAAAGAACTGAATTTTTTATGCATGACTAGACACTCAGGAAAATGTGTTTGAAGCGGAATCACTCCCCAGGGCTGTGCTGTTGGTATTAGGCTTTTTTTCCTGGAAGACAGAATTGCCTTGCCCATTCAGTCCAGGACCAATATAAGACAGTTCTCAGTAGTTTTTCTTTGACTATGGAACAAATATGGTTCATCACTCATGCCACTGCCTAGAAGAAAAGTAAGCTGTTCTCAGGTTGGTATAATGTTTTAGTCTCAGGTACAGTGGTTTAACCTAATTTCACAGAATCACAGAATCACCAAGGTTGGAAAGGACCTTGAACATCATCCAGTCCAACTGTTAACCTAACACTGACAGTTCCCAACTACACCAGATCCCTCAGCGCTGGGTCAACCCGACTCTTAAACCCCTCCAGGGATGGGGACTCCACCACTGCCCTGGGCAGCCCATTCCACCGCATAACAACCTGTTCCGTAAAGAAATACTTCCTGACATCTAGCCTATTTCTTGATGGAATGGGCCAAAAATGACCCACTGTTCTTTGCCTAATGACCTGTACTTTGGGTAAAATTCTGCTACCCAGAGAGTTTGGACAAAATGTTAAAAAGTTTAGATCTGGTTGAAACTAGAGGAATAATTTAGTTAGATGTGATTTAATTTACACTCAAATTGTTTAGTATAATATTAGTCTTCAAAGATATGCAGTGTATTTGTAGCTACTGCAGCTTTTAGGTCTGCAAGGTTACTCATTTAATGGAAGCCGTAAGACAGGCATATTTTGCATGCACACACACACATATATATGAAGATTAACATATTGATTTTTGATCCTTGATACCAAGTAAAGATATTTTTATTTCCTAATATGAACTACATAAAACTAAGACAAAAGTTTTCTCAAATTATATCCTTATCTAAGAAAACCATCACTGTTCTGGGATTCATGCCCCACACACGTTCACACACATGCACACCCAGAAAGATTTATATAACCCCCTAGACGTTAAACTGTGATTGACATGTGCCATGAATTAGCAAAAAATCAACCCAGGGAGATGAACTTAAAGTTCCAAGAATTAGTTTCACAGGAAGGCTGTTATTGCCCCTGTTAGCAGCTAAAAATTCACATGCAGACACATCTTAAGTAATGTGTTGAGCTGTCCAAAAGGTAATTTAAATGCTGTCAAGGCAAACAAGAATATGTTCACAAATTCAAGAGCAATATATGTGCAATTTGCACAACATCAATTTCTTTGGTTGTTTTTTGGATGGAGCCATCGCCATCAATTAAGTTAGTGACTCTTTGATTCAAATTACTTTTTGACACACAGTGAACAGAATGGCTCATGAGAGCATTATTTTCCCCATTGTTCCCTAGGCAGCCATAGAATAAATGCAAACAGGTGGAAATGTAGAACATCACTGCTGCTGAATCACATAACTGACCGACAAGGAAGAATCAGTCTAATAAATATAAATATTATTTTGAGATGGGAGACAGTGGAAATAGATATTTACGTCCTCCCTGTTTAGTGTTTGACGTAACAACAGTCTGCCAAAGACAGTTTAATAAAAATGCTGAGCCAGATTCTCAGATGGTGAAATATGCTATAACTCCACACTGTACCCAGAAGATGCAATATTGATATTAGAGCGCAGGACTGGGAGTCTGGAAAAGTATATTCTAAAGTACAGAATTTATCTACATAAAGTCCACTGCTCTTCCACTGAAGACTATTAGCACAAGAGCAAATGGGCAAATGTGAGTCATGAGATGAGAATTAGATGACAGTTTATATTCCGTTATGTTACAGCAGAGACTTGCTATTAGCATAATATTTAACTAGTTCTTCAAAACAAGCCTCACAAACCAAATAGTGCATAAACAACTGTAACTGGTAACCAGTCACTCCTCTTACAGTGCCATGTCCTATAATCCAAGTGCAACTTTAGGTCACAGAGGTTTTGTAAGGTCTCAGTGGATTAGGATTTCATCTAGTTCTGTGTCTCCATTTCCTTTTTTTTTTTTTTAGTCTGACACAGACTCGTCATTACAGAGGACTGGGTTTGTTTTTTTTTTTTTTTCTGATGCTTTATACAGCTCTGAACATATTCAGAGCCTACAATGTTATTAGCAACATGCATATAGAAGAAAATTAATGTTTTTCTGACACAAAAGATACTGAATGCTAGATTAAAGTCTAATAGACTGTTAAATAAAGTGCCTTGGACCACTATTTAAAGTTAGCTGGTAGGCAGCTGGGTCTTGCCACGGGTCTGGACCTCAGTCTGGTTCTCTGCTGAGGACTTTTATATGGCAGTGGTGTACAGCAATGAGCAGGATCATTGCATCACCTGGAGATGCATTGCCTTGGGAAGTGGTGACATCACTGTTAGCAAAGCCTCGTGCACCGTAGAAAGTTATGATGTTCATGCAAGGGTTTTCATTCTCTCATTTAAGCTTAACAGCTTGCAGAGGAGAATTTCCATCCATAGAGGTCCTTCGGGGTTGCTAGCTGGTGTGTTTGGCACAAGTGACTGACACACCACAAAACAGTAGCAATGATATGCACTGTACATAAGCTAACAATGATTGATTAAAGTAATATGAGAGAAAAGATACTATGCCTGAAGAGACAAATGATATAAGCAGCTTGACTACCACTATGAAGATAACTGAAATAAGAATAAATGTTGGCAATGGATTATGTAAGTCACTGATGGCATCTAGATTTCTGAAAATGATGCAGAAAAAATAAATCATGAATCATTTCATTATGTATGCCTGTTCATTCTCCTTCTCCATCTCCAGATTCCTATTCCCCCAGCTGAACATTCATTAAAGATAAATCTCAGCCCTTTTGCTAATGATTGGGCTATACCTGGAGGGTCAGAGAGGACCAGTGTGGTCATCAGCTCTGTACACCTCCTTTATCAATTGTACTTAGACAGCAAATGCAATCAGAAGCTAATCTGGATTTGGTCTCTGATAATAAGCCAGAGTATGACATATAAGACAGAAATAGTTGAGCAACCACGGTCTACTTTAGTGATCATAATATATTCAGATACGAAATATTCCTCAGGGTGTATGTGAAAATAGAATCTCAGAAGTTAATGTAACTTTTTTCCCCCCCTTTTTTTGAGACTGGTTTGGAGAATCTAATATATGGAATAATTTGCAAGAAGTGAAATGTTATCAACAGCAGTGCAGAAAAACTACCATTATGAAGAAAAAAAAAAAAAAAAAAAGTATGAAGTTCTGTATCTAATTGGCAGATATAGAGGATGGATACCAGCTATATTCATCCAAGTAAAAAGTATCAAAAATAGGACGACAGAGACAAGGATGTGGTTAAGCAAAGATAATAAGGAGAAGCAGAGGCATTTGAAAAGTTCAAAGGATATGTTAAATGGGAGGAATGGGCAGATTATAAGTGTAGATAAAGCAAGTAAGAAATAATTGGAGTGAAAATGAACACTGAACATAAAACAGGCCAAGACATCTTAACCCCACAGGGTTTTGAGATATTTACACAATAGGCAACCGGTAAAAAGGATATTCTTTGTAATCGTGATAATGAATTAAATTTTATATAATGCATCAGCACCACAAAACATTCTGCTCCTCATTCCATTACCTTATTCAAAGCCTGATAGAGTCAGTAGCAGTCTTTCAGTAGTTTTGCATGATTAGATCAAGTACTATTAAAATTATATATCAGGTGGGTTGATCACTCAAAACCTAGGAATTTAGGCTCAAATTCTCAGCACGCAACTACGCACCTAAGACCCACCTGGTCCCTGGTCTTTGAAATGTCTTTGAAAATCCTATCAGTTTGTTTTTAAAGCAGATTTCACCTCTATTCAAAGAAACTTTTTAAATATATATTAAAATGTAATATTCTAACAAATGTAAAATAAAAAAAAGGAAGAAGCCCAGTTTAATACAATTCTTGATAAATTGAAAACCAAGAGCACCTACTCTAAAAAAAACTATATATAGGCAATAAAATAGTTAATGAAATATTAGTTCTATATATATATATTTTATATATATATATATATATATATATATATATATAAAAGCCCTCTCTTTGGAAAATAAAAATGTTTAAGAGGACTTTTACAAATGAAAAAATATTCTCAGATATTTTCAGTGGGGTAGTTGCAAATAGAAAGATCCTTTTTAGCAGTGATAGTCACCTGGCAAATTCATTCAGCCAGATTTTTCTTGTGGTACGTTTGTACATAGAAATGAATGATCAAACCATAAGCGGGGCAGGAGTTTCTCAGTGTAGTGCATGAAAAATGACTAGAGACAGGCATTCAGAACAAGCCAAAGCAGGACAACTCAATTATGTTCATTGTTTGTGGTGTTAAAACCACCCCTCAATTAAGATGCAACAAATACAGTAATTGCTACATTCCTTAGGCTACATATAAGCATAGAATCATTGAATCCTTTAGGTAGAAAAGACATTTAAGATCATCCAGTTCACCATTAACCTAACACATCCAAGTCCACCACTAAACCATGTCCTTAAGTACCACACCTACATGTCCCTTAAATACCTCCAGGGATGGTGACATAACCACTGCCCTGGGCAGTCAGTTCTAATGCTTGCCGTCCCTTTCACTGAAAAATATTTTCCTAATATCAAATCTAAACCTTCCCCGGAGCAATTTGAACCCATTTTCTCTTCTCCTATCATTAGTTCCTTGGAAGAAAAGACCAACACCCACCTCTCTGCACCCTCCTTTCAGGGAGCTGTAGAGAGCACTAAGGTCTCCCCTCAGCCTCCTCTTCTCCAGACTAAACCCCAGATCCCTCAGCTGCTCCTCACAGGACTTGTTCTCGAGACCCTTCACCAGCTTTGTTGCTTTTCTCTGGACATACTCCAGCACCTCAATGTCTTTCTTGTAGTGAGGGGCCCAGAACTGAACACAGTATTTGAGGTGTGGCCTTCACCAGTGCAGAGTACAGGGGGACAATCCATTCCCTGTCCCTGCTGGCCACGTCAGTGCTGACACAAGCCAGGATGCCATTGGCCTTCTTGGCCACCTGGGCACACTGCTGGCTCCTGTTCAGTTGGCTGTTGACCAACACCAGCCGGTCTTTGTCTGCTGGGCAGCTTTCTAGTCACTATTGCCCAGACCTGTAGCACTTTATGTAGCTGTTGTGATACAGGTGCAGAACCCAGCACTTAGCCTCGTGGAAATTCTTATAATTAACCTCAGCCCATAGGTGCAGCCTGTCAGATCTCTCTGCAGAGCCTCCCTACCCTCAAGCAGCTCAACTCTCCCACTCAGCCTGGTGTCATCTGCAGACTTACTGAGGGTGCTCTCGATGCCCTTTTCCAGAGCATTGATAAAGATATTAAACAGACCTGTCCCCAATACTGAGCCCTGTGGAACACCACTTGTTACTGGCTGCCAACTGGATTTAACTCCAGTCACCACAACTCTCTGGGCCCGGCCATCCACCCAGTTTTTTACCCAGCAACAAGTACACCCATCCAAGCCATGACCTGCCAGTTTCTGCAGGATAATTCTATGGGGAATGGTGTCAAAGGCTTTAATAAAGTCAAGGTAGACAATATCCACAGCCTTTCCCTCACCCACTAAGTGGGTCACCTTGTCACAGGAGATGAGGTTAGTCAAGCAGGACCTGCCTTTCACAAACCCGTCCTGACTGGGCCTGACCCCCTGGTTGTCCTGTACGTGCTGCGTGACGGCATTGAGTGACCTGCTCCATAATCTTCCCCGGCACTGAAGTCAGACTGGCAGCCCTGTAGCTCCCCCGATCTCCTTCCAGCCCTTCCTGTAGATGGGTGTCACATTTACCAACCTTCAGTCAACTGGGACCTCCCCGATCAGCCAGGACTGCTGATAAATGAATGAAAGTGGCTCAGTGAGCACTTTCACCATCTCCCTCAGTACCTTTCTATGGATCCCATCCGGCCCCATAGACCTGCGTGTTTCTCAGTGGTGTAGCAGTTGCTAACCCTTGGATTATGGGGACTTCCTTCTTCTCCCTGCACCTGTCTTTCAGCTCAGTGGGCTGGACACCCAGAGAAGAACTGGTTTTATTATTAAAGACTTTGACAAAGAAGCCATTATGTACCCTGTCTTTTTCCTCATCTTTTGCCACTGCATTTCTCCCCACATCCAATAAAGAATTGAGGTTTTCTTTAGCCCTCCTTTTGGGATGTATAAAAGTTGCTTTTTATCAGCAGTTCTTAAAAGAGGAGAGAACATGAGGGAAGTAAGGCACCATGATTTGACTCAGCCTGCCTCAATACAGTCAGTAAACTACAGAGAAGACAAAACCAGAATTTTTTATTTTTTAATGTCCCTGTACAGTACCATGTCCACTCAGCCCCAGAATACAAATTTACTTTACAAAAGGATAATGTTTAAAAATGTGAAAGTTCAAGGAAATGAGCTACAAACATGGCAAAGCCCAGATGAGGTTGCACTCTTTATGCAGGGAGATTACCTCAAGAAGCAAAACATGTTTCAGGCTCATCACTTGAGTTTGGGTTTTTTTTTCCTTTGTAGAAGTTATCAAGAAAAGTAACAGAATTATAATGGAAAGATATGGGCTATGAAACACCATGAAGAAATCAGACTCATGAGCAGGTTGGTGACAGCAGTAGGACTTGTGACACAGTTTTTGTCAAAAACATGTTTTACAAAAATACAGATTTTGACAATGTTTTGTGTCAGTGTCCTGTTGTGTGTGCATACATACATATGTGTTTTAATTGTCCATTTTCAGGCTAAGAACAGACCATTTTGAGACAGTAACAGTAAAAAGAGCAGGCAGGAATTTAGCTGATGGAAGAAGATTTAACAATCAGTTAAAGAAAAAAGTAATTTTTTTTTTTTTCTGATTAAATTGGTCTGAACTACCATTTGTACAGCCTAGATGCTTTCCACTGGAAAAATTTCAGAACTGATTATCCAGTACCATTTATATTAATGTTTAAATGCTGTAGTTGTGTTTCATGGGGTTCGTAATCTAGGTGCAGCTAGATTTATTTTGGTTTTTAGCTTTGTGGTGTTTTCACTGTGGTGGTATAATTCCACCCATTGGTTCCAAGTGGAAAGAAGTAGATGGTGGATCATGGTCAAAGCAATCTGATTTAAGAATTGTATACTGAGAGGAATGGCACATTACAAAGGAGATACTCCATCTACTCAGTTGCTGCAGAACAGGGTTGTGGTTTTCTATTATTATTATTATTATTATTATTATTATTATTATTATTATTATTAATAATAATAATAATAATAATAATAATTTTATTATTAATTTTATTATTATTATTATTAAATTTTGTGCTTAAGAGCATGATATTTCCAGGTGAAAAGAAGATCACCTTTACTTATGCCCACATAATGGGATGCTAACATTGTGTGTTCCCTTCATCACCAGGCTACCTTTCTCTCACATGTGTTTCTTGTTCCCCAGAAGACTGTGATGTACATACAGTTACCGCTGAAATCAAAGCAAAGCATTCAGTTACATGACTCTTCTTGAGGTAGAATGATGTCTCATTAATGAACTGTGTTGCCATACTGAGGTTAGTAAATAGTATTAACCCTAGTTTAAAGGTGGGGAGAGTGAGGCAGTGTTAAGAGCAGAAAGTGCAACTTCACAACTAGACAGTGCATCAGTAGTAAAGCAGGAAAGAGTACATGTATTTTTTTTTTTTCCCTTGTACCCTCCTGTCATTGCCACTTCTATTTTGAACACTAATCATGGTATTTCATCATAGGAAGAAAAAGAGAGGGAAATACAGACTCTTTTCCTAAACTTTAATTTTTTTCTTCTTTTTTTTTTTTCTTTTTTTTTTTTAAACTTTTTTTCCTAGCAGTGTACCACGACCTAGCAAATCAGTTTAAAAAGAAAAGAAGATGGAAAAAAAAAACAAAACAAAACAAACAAAAACAAACAAACAAAAAGATAAGATCACTATGTATATCTTATTAAATGCTTGGGTCAGGTTATCTGCCTGTCAGCAAAAGGGGAAAACATGCATTTGGCATATTGCTGCTGAGCATGCTTTCTATTTCATCCCAGCGCACACCTCAGCTGTACCCAGCATTTAATAAGCATTATATTCAGTGCCCTTTAAAAAAATGATTGAATTATTGCTCTTTTTATGGTACCATAAAAGCCTTTATTAATTTGGGGAAGCGGCTTCATCTTGCCTGCCTGGCCAATCCTCAGTGAGTGATTAAATTATTCATTCAGCTTCTGGTTGGCTTTGTTTACTGTGTACAGATCATGATGTCTTTAGTTTGGAAAATGGAAGTCATGTAAGTGAACATATCTGGTGGTTTCTGGGTGTAAGTGGGCTGCTGTGGGGATAGTGATGGGGTGTAAATCAGCAAGGAATTATCTGGAAAAAACAAACAAACAAACTAACTAAAAAACCCCAAAAACAAACAAACAAAAAACAACAAACCCACAGAAAATGTATGCATAGAAAGTATTCATATGAAAGTCTTGTCAATAGCTACCCAGAGTGGTCTGGAGGACACTGAGAGAAGGGAGAAACTCAGACGAGTTTGCTTCGAGACAAAATTTCTAGAGCTTTTTGTTTCATCGTTAAGGCTGAAATTGGGTAAGGAGCCATGAAGACCTCTGGAGTCAAAGAACCTCACTGAGGATGAGGCAGGACTTTGGACTTCTATAGTTATGGATCGTAATGGTGAAATCATTCTGTTAAATGTGCTGCAGTTTACTTAAGACCTTGTTCTTTCCACTACAGGTAGAGAAAATGAGTTAATTTATATCACTTGCCAATAATAGAATTTGCTTGTATTAGAAGAAAAGCAAACCTCTAAGATAAAACAACTTTATCTCATGATGTCACCACAAGTACCACTCCATATCTGTTTGCACATGAGATCTACCCATACATCCTTAAATCCCCAGTGTTTCTCAATTTGCTAAGTTGATAAGATATCTACTTTATACTGCAGGATCCATTTTAGTATCCTTAATACATAGCTTCGATGAATTTACTGTAAATAGCTTGTAAAAAATATGCATTTAACAAAAATTCTGAAGTCTTTATGACTATCAGCTCAGTAACTTCAGAAGTACCTGAGTAAATGAAAAGTAATTTTGCAGCAAAGATGTCTCTAATTTCCTGATTGAGATGAAAGTTTATAACAGGTTAATAAATTTATTTTCCTGAGCTGGGCTGTTTTCTGTATGTGAGAGATTGTCTTTTCGTGTCTCTGGAAAAAAAAAAAACCACAACAAAACAACAAAACAAAAACAACAGCCTACAAAACAATGAAGATTTGTCTGTTCTGTCAAAAAATGAAAAATTATTAAAAATAAAAATATAAATTTAAAATAGCTTTTATTACCAACTGAAGTGCTAAGGCTTGGACAACTGGCCCAAGCCAGAGTTGACCTATAGATGAATCTTGTATATTTTATAACTGATAAACACTGTGCCAGTAGGTATTGTACTAAGTTATAACAACCCACTTATGCTGATGTATAAAGTGCTAAAGCATTGAAATACTGAAGCCTGAACAACAGGCCCCAGGATGAAGCTGCTAACTAAGTATTTAATCATTAACAATGTGTGTAAGCTTGCTAGTGGAAGATGAGGCCTAGCATATACTCAGTAGTGAGGATGAAATGCTGAGAGAATGTATCCGACTTCCCTTGTTTAGCCTTGTTCAAGGCTGAGAACTCACATATTTGACCTTGTTAGAACCTCCCTTGGTCCATCCCCTCCCCGAGCCCTGGCCAGGCTTTGGGTGGAATCTAACAGGAGAATGAAACCAGAAATTTTCTGCTCAAAACAAAGGTGCCAGCTATTCTGGCCTGTCGATCTCTGGTACATAAGGCTGGACCCGCTCACAGAGACTTTGGCAGCCTCACCTACGGGTGGAGGCACCGCATAGAATTTCCCACTTGCCGGGACAGGCTCTGCAAACCCTTGCTGTAACCGGGGCTGCCCAGCCGCTGCGGGGCTGGATGATGATAATATATGCAAGTGGTAATGGATCTTACTTAATCACTATTGCCTCTCTCTTGTAGTAATGATTTGATGCATTACCCCGTGTTTTCCTGTCTGTTGCTTTAGGTGCACTATTCGGCCTTTTCTTACCACGTCTTCTGTATTACGCTGTTACATTATTTGGTTATCACCAGTAAAACATGCCTACTTTTTTCACTCTGGTGTCTGAGTTTGATTGGTATCCTTCATCAGCAAAACACCAACACACAGAGACTTTGGACTGACAGCACTTGTGACTTTCCACAACAGACACAGTCCTGGAAGGGTGCTTCTGTGGTTTTCATTGTTTACTTCTTTGTTTGTTTTTCAATCCATGTTTGGATGTTTTGTTTTGTTTTGTTTTGTTTTGTTTTTGACTATGAAGTGTTTCATTAAAAAAAATAAATAAAGCCAACAACCAAAGAAACAGGGTACTACTAGGTGTAATCCTACACTTCACCAGAGCATTTTTAAATACCACCTGCCCAAGGAGTTTTCTCCATGTCTGTCATGCTTTGCAATGTTCTCTCTGTTACTGTTCTCTTAAAATTCCTCTTTTGTCATTGGGAAACCCCTTTTATTCTTTTATTTTAATAGTCCTTTCCTTCTGCCAAGATGAGCCACAATCTCAATTGACTGTTTTTAAGTAGTCAAATGTTTGGATTATTCCAGAGTTTTTAGAGTCTTGAGTTATGCAAGATTCTAATTTCATTAGCAAGGTCCCATCATGATGATGCTATACAAAGACACTCAGTGCCCTGAACAGCACACTATTAAAGTCTGGTTCATTGTAGGATTTCTACAAACATTTCTCTAATGAAACTCCTAGAACCTGTAAAAAGGCAAGATCGAAGACAGCAGTGGTGAATCAGATCCCTGTATACACTAACTATAACAGGAGACCAAAGAAATTAAGATTGCCTCTCAGGCCACGAGAAAGGGAGAACATTTCATGAACATTCATTGCTTAGACAAACAGTGAAGAAAGAAAGCATCTGGGAAAGGCACATTGACAAAGAGCAAAGGACATAACTTGCTTCATATCTACGCATGGCAAATCAATTTAATGTCTTTCATTACTGCTTGAAAAAGGAAACTTACATGCGAACAATAAACTTTAATCTGGTTGACAACAGTTTAAAAAATGCACCGAAAGCAAGTTTCAGCTGCATGACATACTTTATGACACTTATTAAAAAGACATACTTGTAAGTCAATTAACCTGCCCAATGGTTTTAACTTGTTTTCTATTAGGAAAGGCAGCAAAAGGGCAAAGTTTTTCATTTCTGAAGGTTCTAATTTGATGTCTTTTTCCCTTTATGTAAAGGACATTGTTGGTGTCATTGTCCCTAACCAGTTTGATATGAAATATATGCCATTGGTGTCCACCAAACCATACAGTCACAGGTATGCTTATTCTCTAAACCTTTATAGTCACTGTAGTTTGCTATGGTAATTCATTAATTACAGTAATGATGACACAACAGGATGAGGCAGTTAACAAGACACATCTATCTGGATATTATAGAGAGCATCAGTCGCACCCAACATAGATAAGGTCGCAAAAGTGTATTAGCGGAGCTTCTCTCATCCCAGAAGTTTACCAAACATTTGACTGTTCTTATTCCTGTTCCCATTCCATTTTTTTTTTCCTTTTCAAATTTATATTGTTAAAGTATAAGCATGCACATAAAGACACACACACACACTCTGCCATATGTAGCCATTTGTTTTATATATATGAGTTCTCTGTATGAAATATAGAAATATATAATATGTATATATCAGACATATATACTGCATATATTATAAATACGCTTTTGTGACACATGCACATATATCTGTATACATGTAAACATGCAGATTCATAAGGATATAAGCATACTTAGGGATTTTGTATAGATTTAAGAAAAAAAAATCTATATGATTTCTGGTAGTTTAGCCTTATGGCAAGATGTGTATTGGAAAAGCAGGAAAGGAAAAGAGAACTAAGATTTTCTCCCTTTATGTAAGTATATTGAATTAAACCTTGTTTTATGAATATAGGAACTGAGTCCTCAAATAAGGTTTAACTGTTTAAACTCTAATGGGTTCTGTAGATCAAAGCAAATATAGACAGGATGAGATCTTTTGTCCATAGTATTGTGGTTCCAACATAACAAATATAAAAGATGTTGTATAAATGTTATATCTAATTGCATTCTAATGAATGTATCTTGTAATGATTAGTTCAGCCTGGATTCAGAGGCACAATTTCGCTCTGAGTTCTGCCTAACTTGAATGATTTTAAGCCAGCTGCCTACTTTTCCTGCGATTAAAATCATAGAGCCAAGACAGAAACGGGAGGATTTGGTTGGAGTTTCACAACTAAAACCAGTGAAAGTTTGTTCTGTTATGCATAATGCTTATGTCAGACCTAGTTCACTGAGAGTTTCAAGTTTAGTGATTCTGAATTTGTTAGTTCCTTGAAGTCTGCCAGAATCACTTTGCTCTACAAGTTAAATTTCTTGAAAGATTCGTAATTTTTTTTTTTTTTTTTTTTTTTTCATATGAGATATTTGATATTTTTACATCTTGGCTGCCTAGACTTGGAAACGAGGAGATGAACTGTAACAGCAGCAACATTTTAATTTCTGCAATAAATATAAGAGGACAACCAGGCAGTTTAGAAGCACAGATACACACAAATTTAAGCTGTACGCTGAGTTATCACTGAATCATTATTATTTTTGCTTCAGCGTTTTGTTTCTTTGCTTTAATTATATGTGAAGATCTTACATTAATTGAAATTTATACAAATGTTTAGAACAATTTTAATTTCTAATGGCAATAGCATGTTGCGTAACCTTATATATTAACATGCTTCTTTAGATCTCAGAACACTGGCTGGTTTAATTATGTATGTCTTTTTTAGATATAGAAGATGCATCTAACATTACTGCTCAAGAGTGAAAATGAACTGGGCTTGAAGGAACATTCGCTTTGTGGCCACATTATTTAACTGCTGGATCCTGCAAAGTTGTGCTGGATGCTAGAGCAAATGGTGTGGTGTGTGCACGAGTGTAATAACACTGTGCACTTAGTCCAGCTGTAACCCTTTATATCACCCGCCTCAGGAGCGAGGACACAGTCTGATGGGGAAGTCATCAGGGAAACATCAAGTAGAGATCTTCTTTAATAAGAATTGATGTCACCTACCAGACAGCATACTTAGACAGCCAAGACAGAGTTAGTACTGCCTTCTAGAGGAAGGAAGATCAGTAAAGTTATATCCTGGGAGTATCCTGGGTTCTTCTGGAACATCAATTCCCTGGTTATAGTGGTGGCTATAAAGAACGAGTAGAAGGTGATGGATTGCTGCATGAATATTTAAAAACTCCCGTGGGAATTATAATGTTTTCTGAGTCTGTCTTTCTCAGAGAAGCTTTTTGCTAAATGTAAATTTTTATCGTCTGTAATGGTATACACATGTGTACATATTTGTGAACAAATATGCAGAAAATAAGCATGGATGATCTATAAGAACAGAGGATAGTCTCTGAATGTTCCATGGCCAAGTTCTCTCAAATATCAAGAAGCTGGTGGAAAAAAAAAAAAAAAAAAAAAAAGAAAAAGGTAGCCTGTACTGGAGTAATGTAGGGGAACAAAGAAAAAAACTCCACCTTTTAAAATGCATACAAAGCAAGCCTCAAAACGGCCTATGAGCTCAAATGATCTCAAGAGGGTTTGGGAGGGAAAAGTGCTTTCAGTAAGTGTTTTTTATCTTCAGAGTTTTTACTTTATCTCACTTTCTCCAAGGGTAGAAGTTGACCCCAAGGTGGTCATGGAATCTGATTTATTGTACTGTGTTTAAATCAACAAAGTCAGTTTTTCAAAGCTGTGCTGGAAGACTCTGGTAATCTTACCTGAACTTACCTACCTTGCTGCTTCTCCCCCCTTCATGTTTGTTTAGAGTGAGAAAGATTCTCGTATCAGAAGGCCAAGAACATAAAAGAAATCATAACCATGAAAGTTGGCTCTCAGAATAGGCTCTAATTTTCCAAGTACATGAGGTGTGAATGTGAACTGAGTTTTGGTTTTCCTGTTTTCTTTCTTTTTCTTTCTTTCTTTCTTTCTTTCTTTCTTTCTTTCTTTCTTTCTTTCTTTCTTTCTTTCTTTCTTTCTTTCTTTCTTTCTTTCTTTCTTTCT
>NW_020799142.1:29115822-29125465 GCF_003259725.1 Athene cunicularia
TTCCTTCCTTCCTTCCTTCCTTCCTTCCTTCCTTCCTTCCTTCCTTCCTTCCTTCCTTCCTTCCTTCCTTCCTTCCTTCCTTCCTTCCTTCCTTCCTTCCTTCCTTCCTTCCTTCCTTCCTTCCTTCCTTCCTTCCTTCCTTCCTTCCTTCCTTCCTTCCTTCCTTCCTTCCTTCCTTCCTTCCTTCCTTCCTTCCTTCCTTCCTTCCTTCCTTCCTTCCTTCCTTCCTTCCTTCCTTCCTTCCTTCCTTCCTTCCTTCCTTCCTTCCTTCCTTCCTTCCTTCCTTCCTTCCTTCCTTCCTTCCTTCCTTCCTTCCTTCCTTCCTTCCTTCCTTCCTTCCTTCCTTCCTTCCTTCCTTCCTTCCTTCCTTCCTTCCTTCCTTCCTTCCTTCCTTCCTTCCTTCCTTCCTTCCTTCCTTCCTTCCTTCCTTCCTTCCTTCCTTCCTTCCTTCCTTCCTTCCTTCCTTCCTTCCTTCCTTCCTTCCTTCCTTCCTTCCTTCCTTCCTTCCTTCCTTCCTTCCTTCCTTCCTTCCTTCCTTCCTTCCTTCCTTCCTTCCTTCCTTCCTTCCTTCCTTCCTTCCTTCCTTCCTTCCTTCCTTCCTTCCTTCCTTCCTTCCTTCCTTCCTTCCAAAATTTAGAGTGATACCATCTTCCTTTTCTATAGGAACTGATACCTGAATTTAAGCTTTTAACATTTTCCCTTGATATTTTCAAATATCAAAATACCTGAGAAAAATATAGGTGATGACACAAGTGACCAAGAAATATCAAGGCCTATAGAAAGTATTAAACTAATCAATGATAAACTGTGAAAAGAAATTATGTCTTTTAGTACACAAGCATTAGTGAAATGGTATTAAGAGTAACAGTGTTGTGGATTGCTGGAGAAGAAACTTTACATTAGTATTCCTCAGTTTCATATTACCAATGGGAAGAGAAAACTAACAATATAAAATAGACCCACAAGCAAAGAAAAATCTGATCATATCCGTGTTAAATAATTTATTTACTTTTTTTGACCTCTTTAATGTCTGTGACTCTGGACCGAGCATCTTATATTCTAGGGTAAGAAACATTGAATTAAACATGAATTATACTTGAATTTAATCATCATAGGTGGACATGCTGTAATTAACCCAAATAATTTGTTTAGGATAAATCTGGCTTAAATTCCAGCATAGTGCCTGAAGACAACATATATTGTGCTATAACCCAAAGGGGGATTCAGAGCTTGTAAACCAAGATGCTGCTCTGAAACATGCATTTGGGCTCTGAAGGTGATGCAGGATTGAAAAACCTTCTCAGTTTATGCCATTTGATATTTACATCATTGCTTTAAGCACTTGAAATGATTACAGCATAAACCCCAGGAATGATCCTGACATATTTCTATGTGGCACAGAAGCTTATCGGGATGCAACTTTATGTCTATATCCAAATAATCAACAACAGGAAATAATATTTATCTGGAAATGAACAAGAACCCTTTGGGGTAAAGTTAATAACATAACACAAATGACTATCATTTCTTTATTGGAGCAATACATTAAAAATAGAAACCAATCTCAAAGGCATGAAAAGCTTATTGATACAGAAGAGCAAAGATAATAGCATAGTATTGCGATTCTTCTGCTAAACTGTGTTAATAGTTCTATAATTGTAATCTAATGTGTCATGGTAAAATGGTGAGAATAAACCAGCTATTTTAGATTAAACATGGAAATATATATCAATGTATTACTGTGACAGAAAATTGCTACTTCATAAACCTTTTTGACAATAACATTTGTTGTTAAAAAAGCAGTCTGGGTTTATGCTTAATTTTGTTTCTTTATGTGTCTCTTAGAGAGGTGTAGATGTTTAAAATTCTTTGACTTTAATGTCAGAAGGGACACTTCCAACAGCAACATCTGATCCCTTGTGAGCCATGGGTTAAGGCTATTTTTGTATTACAGCTTTTAAAAGGACAGTAAAGTCTTTGCATAAAGAGTTCAAACAATGCAGACCGTAAGATGATGGTCAACCAGACACTTGAACAACCATCCTTCACAACCTTTCTGTCCTTCAATTCATGTTTCCATCCTAAACTTTGAAACTTCACCTTCCAAAACCTAACCATGGCTTTTTTTAAAACAAAACAAAACAAAACAAAACAAAACAAAACAAAACAAAACAAACCAGAAAACCCCACTCTTTTACTTAGAGATTTCAATTTCAGTCAACTCTGTCTTTGATAAAGTAAATAGAAAATCTCTCATTTGTCATTATAAAGAATGTTTTCAAAACCTCTGATCATGTGATAGACATAAAATCTTATAAAACTTTGATCCCAATGGAATAATTTTATTTTCTTGTCCCATATCCTGCCTTAATAAGTCCTTGTCTTTTATCTAGTTGTTCCTATGTTTAGTATAGCAGCCTACATTACACTGAACCTTGTCCAGAAAAGTCTGTGGTGCTGAATTAAACCCACCAAGAAGTATTACTATCTCCTTTGACAATTTGTTCCAAAAATGTGATCATGGTTTCTCGTTTGAATTTGTATGACCTTAGTGTTCAAGCACTGAATTTGTTACCTCTCTCTGTTCAATGAAATAAAGTTCCAAATTTCCATGATTTTGAGAATTTACATTCAAATTTTTTTTTTTTTTAAGGCATTTATTTTTTTAATCCTTAAATCATTTTTTTGTGACTCTTCTCTATACTTAAGATGAAGTGCATAATGTGTATATATCAATTCTGGATAATATTTCACGACTGGTCTTCACAATGCTGTGCCTGCCTTGTTTCTGTAAAAATAGTCTTGCCCCTTTGTAGGGAAGTATTGCGTAGGAGCAGTGAGTGGTCTGTCTTTGCTTGTTATTTTTGTGACTGACATGATACCACTGCCCCCTTCAGATTCAGCTTTTCTCTTTTTGTACCTGTGGCTTGAATGTGAATTTCTGCACAATTCAAGAGATTTCTCTTCCTTTAGCTGTAATAAGATACATTTTGTTTTATTGGGTGCGGTTTATTTTCTTTTACTTTTTAACCGGTTGTCCTTTCATTTAACAAATGCTTTGCTGATATTGCGCATTCCTAACTTTTTCAATGGAGTCTGCATCTGTGTCTTTTCCAGATAAATTATGAAGAATGATTTAGAGATTTATTAATAACTACCACATCAGTGTGCCATAATAAAACAACAGGGGTTTTTTTGAAGTTCCTTTCTGAGGCATAGAAAACAAGGGATTGAGAAGGAAAGAATCAGTCCTGTAGATAATTTACTTCATGATGCTGTAGAAAAGGTTGTGCCTCAGAGATAATTTAAATATCTTCTCATCTCGTGGGTAGTATAAACAGTCCTATCAATAAGTGGAAAACCAGATGCCGTTAAAAGAAGAAGGTGCTGAAATAACTAAGAATAAAATTGCCTTCAAAATCAGGATTATAGAACATAATTCAATAGTCTCCCATGTAACTTTAACATGTAGGTCAGGGAAGAGACTCAAGCATGGATTGATCTCATCTCCTCTGACTGTAGCAAAGAAAAGGTCTGGTGGATAATTTGATTTATTCACAAGGTTCTTAAATTAGACTCTAATATCAGAAATCACCCTGGTTAATAAGTAGCTCTGTGACTAGTCCCTTTTGTTGGAAATGCATCAAGGAGTGTGCAACAGGTAGTATGAAGTTCCCTACCTTGCTTGAAAGCCCATTGTATATAACATTGCTCTCTGACATTCTGTTACTATAGCCTATTGTAGAGACAGCACATGTGTTTTAATATGTTTGAATAGGAATTGTTATTCTGGTTGTGTTGGTTGACACTTTTGAGCAGTGCATTTTAAAATCATAATCACAACAAGCCCCACAGACACCATTAAGTAAGAAATCTTATAATGCTATCTAGGGCTTTCTAATGCAAAGAATAGGGCATTGCCATGAATATCTGAATATCATCTCCTTTCAAGGAAGCAACAAAAGAGCTCTGAACTGATAATGAACTGGTAATATCCAACTGTTAAAAGCAAATCCAAAGCCCGATTACATCAATGGAGAAACCTCATGGATTTCACGAGGCTGTGGATTGGATACTTAGGCACGTTCAGCAAAGCACTTACACACATGCAGATGGTCCTCATTCTCCAAATGGTTTAAGGACACACTGAACTTTCAGTAAGTGCTCACAGCTCCACTGAAGTCAATTTAAGCACATTTTAAAGTGGTTTGTTGAACTGGGAGGAAATGATGAATCTGGGCCTCAGTGAATTTTATGGAAATGCATGATGTACTTAAATTTAACATATTTATGTAGTAAACTCTCAAATTTCTCCACTGAGTCCAATTGAAAAATGAATAATACATAACCTCTGCCCCTGTGCTTCTTTTGAGCTGCAGAGGCCAAGCAGCCCAGAAGCTAAATGGTTACCTATTTCTATGCCAGTCTTTTCCTCAAATCCCAGCAGGAAGTTTCTACTTAATAGAGAGACTAAACTTCTGTATTCAGCTTTCTATTCATCCCCTGACAAGAGTATGGAAAACAGCAAATGGAGCTTTGACGGGGGAAAAAAATTAATAAATTTGTTAATTTTATTTGCACCATTTCTGACTAGATCAATTCATATGCCCTCAAATTATGATTGCCTTCATATAAGTTGGACTCAGAAGTTGACAACTTCCATAAACTCTCCGTCAATGAGAAATACCAGTTATGTATAAAATTTAGTGCTTAATACAGTTTTTATTTTATTGCTAAAGGTTTCTGCATAGCTGAGGTGATTTAAGCAGTCAGTAAGTTTCAAGGGAAAGTGCATAATAAAATGAAGAACAATGCCTTGCTCTTCTCTGTAGCTCTTAACTTTGCCAAGAAATGTATTTCTTCCGACGCCTGTTTTTAAAAAAAAAAAAAAAAAATCTAACATAAACTTTTTAAAAGGCAGACTTCTTTTCAATTTTATTCAAATATGTATGCAAGGAAAAAATAATCATGCAATATTTCTACTTGAATGAGATTTATGGGCTACTTCTGACAACTACCTACGTGTTGAAATGTACTTAATTCTGTGAGTGATCTCCAGAGCTTCAGATTTGTTTCCAACCTTTTCGTGTCTTATGCTGCTAAATTCTATAACTCTGCTTGCCAGACATCATTTAGTAAAGAAAATGAGATGGATTTATCTATTCTGAAAATATTCAGGGTTCTGCTACTGTTGTTAAAGCCTCAATATTGTAAACACTGATGTATCGGGTTTACCTATGTAAGTCAAATAGGATGGCTCACAAGAATGAAACAGTATAGCTAAGTATTAGGTGTATAGCTATAGGCATAAATTGCTACTTTGCTCTATGGTACACAATTGTACAGACTAGACAGAAAACTGCTGCTCCAGATATGCATTTGTAGGCACTTTTAGTTTCACTAACTGTTGTCAGAGGCAGCAAAAATATCATGCTGAACACAGTGCAAATGATACCATAAAGTAATTGATATTATGAAAAGTGGCTTTCTTCTCATTGTGAAATTCAGCATTCCTGTAAGTTAATAATTCAAGGAAGTGAATGGCTGAAATAAATGATACTGAAAGGAATATCTTTCCTCAGATAAGACTCTGGATGAACAGGAAAACTTGCATGGGTATACATAACTAAGGATTTTTTAAATTTTTATTAAACGTTCTTTCCAAAGTTAAAATAAAACCCGAAAACAAACAAAGCCCCAAACACCCGAAACAGTGAATATGTGTAATTTTGTGAACTGTTTTCTTCCTCAACTATGACAGGAGGAAGTCAGATGAAAAGAAGTTAGAAAAGAAGGCAGCTCTGGCAAAAGTTTTGCGGGCATGCAGTATGAGAGAGGATGATTTCAGAGAAATTGACTCTTAGAGATATTTACCATAGTTACTTGTCATCTGTACGTACCAGTATCTAGGGTGTGGGAGATTTTCACTAAAGGCAAGTTCCAGGGCTGGCCTGAAGCTATATGATGGATTTTGCAAGCATTTAGAGAGAGACCCTTGAGATCTATATAAAATCTGAACATAGACCTACTTTCAGGCTTTCTCCCACTTAGGTACCCCTTACCCTCACCAGATTTGTTATGGTACCTGAGTGCTCACAGCTGAATACTCGCATTGTCTATTTAAGACTTGTCTGAGCAGCCTGTTGCATTGCAGCCTGTGACACAACATTTTGGTATTATACATGAAATACTCTCTCTGCAATCTCGATTGAAAAATCGAAGTGTGGATCCTAATACCAGGTGATATTATCCCAGACTAGCTACCAAGTACCAACTATTGTGACAGCTAACAAACAGAAAATTTGTGGAGAAAAAGCGTACTTAACAAATATCATGTTATCCTGGAAGCAACAGTTGGAATGCATTTTACCTCTCCACAGCTGCATAAAGACAAATAATGGTAACGCATCCCCAGGATTTTTATGTCTATTAATCCAGAGTAGTAATGACACAGTATAGTTTTTAAAATAATTATATTTTTATATATGTATTTTTTTGTGCATAAATGACCAGAAAGATGTGTAGATGTAAATACATACCTGTGGTTATATTAAAGATATGTTACTTTTCACGTTTAGATTACAAAACACTAAAGAATGTGAGGGTGAATCTTTCTTTGTGTAGAAATAAAGAAAAAAGATGTTACACAAGTTACATATAAATCACTTGCTAAACTGTGAAAAAAATAACTTGTTTCTCAGCTGCAGGCTCTTTCTACCCAGTTGGCACTGCTGCTTCTCCTAATTTAATCCCAGTTTTGGAGTGGATTAAAAAAGCGTGATAAAACTTGTCTCAAGTGTTCACTCCACTGTCCTGATTGAAAAAAAAAAAACCAAACAAAAAAAAAACAACAAAAAAAAAACCAAAAACCAGCAGAAAACAAACAAACAAACAAAAAACCAAAAAACAACCCACACTGTGAAACAAAGGCTAATATCAGAAAAAGACTGGAGTACTGGCTGTAGGACTCACAGCTATTTGTACCAGGGCTGCTCTCTTCCTCCTCACTCCCTGATAATTAACCGTCATTTCTGCACTTCCTCATCTTCTTTGTATTGATCTTTCATCATATAATGGGTGCAAACAGCAAGAGGAAGGCTTAATAACAAACATTAAAATGAATAAATAATTACAGCCACAAATCTTCCTCAACCAACTGATTATTTGTTCAGTGACAATATTACAAGAAATTGGCTTTACATAATTTAAAAGGATACTAGCAAGTAGGGACTTTTTTAATAGCATTTTTCCTCTCTACAGTCTCTGAAAAGGTGTGAGGGGGCTGGTGGTCTTTTTTTTTTTTTTAAGTCTACAAGGGCTTAACTTCCTGATCACTTTTCCAGCATCTTTGTGACAGTAAATTTCTGAGGAGGTAAAAATGGTTTGTCAGTGAACAGGAGTGAACAAATTTTCTCAAAGGTCTATGAAAGCATTGACCCAGGCTGTATGTGGTCCTGATTTTCCTCTTCTGAACTTCAGTGTCTTATAGGTGTGAAGAATCAGAGCTCTAAGTAAGCTGGTGAGAGGAGACAACATGAAAACACTGAAGGAGACATTGGGTGAAGACTCCTTGGGTTAGGGGGAATCTTCCCATGTAGGATAAGCTGAATTCATCCTCACCCCTTCCATCTGATGAGCAGTGTTGCCCACAGACACACGGTAACATAGGAACAGGAGCAGTGCTCGGACTCCTATGTTCTGTAAAGTCAAGGACCCTCCTCCCTCCTCCTCTGCAGTGCAGAGCTCAAGCCTTTTCCCTGGTCCTGGTTTAGGCACATCCTTAATTCTGTCCTTATTAGGATAGATGAGGCTTCTGTGTAAGTGGCTCAATATTAGGAAGAAGGGCTCAATATTCCATAGCTGACTTGGAAATGAAGCTCACAGTGTCATTTCAGAAGGTGAGCACATGAGAGAATATCTACCCTCAGTGTGGGAATTCTGTGCCGTGGTGACATGACAGGTCCCCAGTGCAAGCTTGATACATTATGTTTAATTCAGAAATTCACCTTAATGCAATCACCCTTATCACAGAGACTACAAGCATCAACATCATCAGGGGCACACAAGTTTGCTGTTGCCCCTGTCTTAAACAGTCTCTAACCTTAGTGTACACCATTAGCTATTTTAGAGCTGTCATGGGATTGCTTGATAGGAACACCTATCTGTGACATGTCCCAGACCCCTGAAATGAGAGGAATTAAGAATACTATCTTGTTTTGAGCCAAGATTTTGAAGGTGAGAGGTCAAGTGCGTTTTATTCATTAATGTACTTCTCGTTCAGAAAACTCTGTAACTAGATGTCCACACGTTGAAGAAGTAATGAACTGAAAACGGCACGATTTACAGGATGATATGCTGGCAGAAAGTTTTCTAACACCTCCCAGAAGTGCACTTTCCAGAAACCCACTGTACATAAACATAAAGGTCTGCAATCTGTCAGTTAATATTAATGTGGTCATTTGCTGGTAAGTTGTAATAACATGATGCACATGGGACTTGCTACACTGACCTTTTTGGTGGAAGTGATTCATTAAATGGTCACTCATTTAGACAGCAGTAACTATTTGCACAGCTATTAACATTTTAGAACTTAACTAGGTATTTATTGCTTTCAAAAAGAATTTTTTTACCAAGGTTAGCTAAAGACCAGATTTTTCATTATTCAATAAAGGAAAGAATTTGAAATTCAGGGGCATCAGTTACAGAGAGGTGGGATATTTTCTATTAAATGTCCAACTTCAAATTAGTCTAAACAGCTGAGCTATTATCTCTGTGCTTTTGATAATTTTTTTTTTTTTTTTTTTTTTACTTTCCTGGGCTGTTTTTTCCTCCTTCATTCCCACAACATTGAAAGAGTACAGAGAAAGCATGGAAAGTGATGAGAGCTGTTAAATCACTAATAATATACCCTTACACCAAGAGACATCAGCTTCGATAGGTACCTGTTTCTGTCACCAAGTTTGCAGATTTCTGCTAATCTGGGTATAAATTTTGCACAAAACTAAACACAAATACAGGTTCAGAAATCCCTATAGGGAATACATTTTTTCTAGCAAAGTTCTAACAAAAAGAAAGTAATTGCCCTTGATGTCTTGAGGGGTGTCAGGCACCTTTTCCTTCAGTTTGCCTTCAAAGTTTCTCAGAAGAGTTCCAGAGGGCTGGCAGAAAATCAGAGCTAGCAGATACCCACACTCATCTTCTGTTCTCTCTTGCCCCCTTAGCTTTCTGGCTGTAAGTCAGTACACTGGGGTTGTTAATTCCTATCTCCACTCATTTCAACATGTGTGGGACTCCCTCTGCATTGGATGGGTGGAATGGTCTTTCTATTTTGGGAAAAATTTTGAAAATTGAGTGTAATAGAGAAGATATTTCGGTCTCAAAATGTGTGGGTGAGTCCCTGGTGAATAATCAAGATTTCAGTCTGGCCACTAAGTGAAATTATATACATGGATGTGGGGAACAACATCCTACTTTCTCTTTTACTTGTGTTGGTTTTTTTGGGGGGGGTTGTTTGTTGTTTTTTTTTTCTTTTCCACATAGATAAATATGTGACCATAGGTCAGTCACAAAGAAGAGTGGCCCTTTAAGCCTTGTATGGAACAAACTTATACTTTTTTTTTTTTTTTTTTTTTTTTTTTTTTTT
>NW_020799142.1:29125515-29135054 GCF_003259725.1 Athene cunicularia
TTTTTTAATAAAAAAAAAAAAAAAAAAAGCTTCAACTGTAACCAGTAGTTTAACAATCCTGAAATGTGAAATAAAAACCTAGAAACATAGCCTCACCATTAAATCAGCAACAATATCCTTCCAGCAGAGTGGCATCTTTTCAAATTTCCCAATGCACTGCCTCCAGAGATAGTGTGATGAGGCATGCTGTACATGACCAGCCATCAAATATTAAAAGCAACCATAGGAGTGACAAGTTTGTTCAGCTGAACAGTTACAGTCAGTCTGGTTAGCAAGGGAACCTTCTATGCTTTCCCAATGAACTGTTAAAGGGCTTACATTTTTGCAAACCTCTCCAGCGTCTCCTCTGTTTGCATAAAGCCCTTGCATTAAAGCAAATCTAGGAAAACACAACTCCACCGGGAAGTAGAGCAGCCATGCAAAATCATTATCCTAACAGCCCTAAACACTCCAAACTAGACTGTTGTTTCATAACATGTTGATCACAGCAAGGCTGAGTGGCATGTGCATGTGCCATAGATATACGGTACATTTGTTTATAAATTAAATGGGGAAACCGGTCAGGGGAAAATAAGCTGCTAGCTTGGACCATGGGAGAGCAGAGTTCAAGTTCTGATTTAACCATACAAGCACCCATGGACTAGCATGATAGTTGACCACCATGCCTCACTTTGCTTTTGCAAAATTATTATTACCATTATTATGAGGAGAAAACAAACCATTTTGCTAGCTGTCATTCACCATAAGACGCTTAGTAATGTGCGAACATATAGATTGATACATCAACCTGAAAACAACTTCAAATGACTAAACCCCCATTATATATATATATATATATATATATATATATACGTATATAAAATATGGTAACAGACAGCCCACAAACTAGTTATTATGCCAGCATAAAAGAACATAAAAATTAGGAATTAAATACATCTCTTGCATAAGACAAAATTCACTACATGAAATCTTCAAACGTTTTCACAACTCTTGCTTTACCCACCTTTTTTTTTTTTTTTTTTTTTTTTTTTTTTTTTTTTTTTTAGCAACATTATTTCATGAGTACTTTACACTAGGTTCAGTATTAATGGCATAATTAGCTGTGGAAAATATTTAGTTGTCGCCTTCTATTTATTTATGTTCCTGGGATCGTGTAAAGTTCTGCTACATTAAAATTTAATTTGAAAGAAAAACGAATTTTATTCATTTTTCAGTGTAATGACCATTTCTGCTTGGCTTATATGAATGATAAAATATTGTTTGAACACACTTTTCCATTTGTTTTCCAGTCATTTATGTAAACTCCTAAAGAAAACACTGCAATGTTTTTTTGGCTGACTACCTGACAAAAGAATTGTAGACACATATTTTATTCTCAGCATCTTGTCAGAAAATGTTCACAGTCCCATCCATTATTTAGCACTTAATTTGTTAATCGATTGATCGATTGATTTGGGGATATTTTATACTGAGATTAACATGCACACACACAAAAATGTTGTGTCTATAGTAAATTCAGGAAAATTATATCAGAATGTAAAATACTCTGGTGTTTACAGATGTAGATTGAATCTGTCATGGGTTGGCAACTACGGAAAATAATTCATTGCTTGGAACATAAATATTTTGGATCTAACTTTAAAAGTTTTGATTTGTCATGATTATTCTTTTCATGTTCAGAAGGATGTGGGGCCATTCTATGGGAAGGAAAACTGTGTTTGTTACATCATTTCTTCTGAAGAAATTATTTCCCAGCCTAGAAACAAAAGAAAACTACTGCCAATCTCCTAAACTCAATGTTCTTCAATGACATGGCATTTAAGGACCTCAGACCTTTTCACCACATTTCTCCTCACGGTACTGGGGTAATGCTCTGGGAGGTCCTTTAGTAGATAGCTGCAAGAAGCTGTACAAGTACACTTCTTCTATGAAATCCATCTCAGACAAGGCCGTAGTCTGAGGCTTATTTCTTGGTGATAGTGTTGCTTTAAGCAACTCCTAGTTTCCCTCCGTTTCCCTGAGTTTTACCCAGGATGACTGTTTGTGAGACTACATGGTTGCTGATGATAATGGGCAAGGTGGACCTTTGGTTAGATGGAATATGAGTCCTGTTACAGTCCTTAACTGGTGGATATTATGGCCTCTCTGTGACCCAGAATTTACAGAGGCGCAAGTCAGCAGCCTCAGCTCTTAATGATTCACTAGTCTTCCTACTCTACTGCTGAGACTCCTTCAAAAGTTAATTTGGGTAATCTGGAGAAATTCAGTGGAGCTGCTGTGGTCTCCTTCAAGACAGAGTCTGGATATATTCCCGCTTAATATATTCAACAGTGTGGTTCCAGATCTGTAATACCAGCCGTGCGGGACATTATGATTTGTTGAGTGCTCTTGTTTGCTATTTATTCCTTAAACTTGAAGCATTTTGACAGTCATGCCACCAGGATTCTTAAGGATTATTCAAAATAAAATTACTTTTACCTAAGCTTTGGCTTGAGAAAACTACTTCTATACAGACCAAAATAACAATATTTCTCTGCCGAAAAAGCTTTTGTGCAGCTTTTGGACTTGTGCAATGACAAGTACTAAGAAGGATGTTAAATGGGGAAACTGTATACCTCCATATTTTATCCATGTTTTCTTCACTTACTGCTTTTGATAATACTCCAGTTTTGTGTTCCATGTTCCCCTTTGTGTTGAACGTGTGATTGTGTGCAAAGGCAAAGACCCTTTTCGGTGAATAGAGAAAAAGAAAGAAGGAGGTATTGTAAAACTGGGATGAAATCCAGCCTTGACAGGCCAAGTTCTGTGATCAGATGTGCTTGTAGGTCTCCAACTGCCTTTCACTGTGTTCTGCACATAAGCATCCAAGAATGGAGCTGAGTCTCTCATATTTGGATTTTTTAGTGGAGCAGGTTGTACATTGAGAATACTGGGACATGGACCAATGCGGGAGGCGATCCAGAGCCTAAGAAAACTGCCACTGTGCTAACTGAACTGCCTAAATTAAATCCCAAACACCTCGGCATCAGATGCTCAAGTGATTTCCACTGCCATCTGAATGTGTTCCAGTTTTACCATGAGGTTTACCTTTTGGTTTTGGAAGCCCTCTTTCCCCTGTTGATTCGACTGTGGTAAAACAACTTGCATACACGCAAACATATGCAAGTGAAAGGCAAAGAAATGGGCAGGGAGGGAGAAGGGGGGTGACGGGGACCAACAACTTGTTTATCAGATTCAAGTTGAACCATCTGTTGTTAATGATTAGATCTTCAGCTTCCAATTTTCATTTGAATGTTATTGCTCATTTCTAGCTGGGTACCGAAACGTCACTTACGACTGCACGCAGGATTCTAAATAAGAGACTATTTAGATTGGAAATCTGTTGGAGGAGGAAATTATGTTCCCTATTATACAGCAAAATACCTTTTCTAACACTGACACTTTCTGGTATTGTGTTGTTGACTTTTTAGGGAAGGAGACTCAAGGTCTGAGGCTGAAAAATGAATTCACTGGTGGTGCAAATTACATTTGGGCTAGAGGGGTTTGGTGAATGTCAAGGGTCCGGGTTCTGACCTCAGGCACAGTGGTGTAAAACAAGAAAAATATTGTAGTCATCAAGTATCTATTCCAGATCTACAGAAGAGGGAAGGGACTCGGCATCTGACTGGAAGTTTAAGATGGTGCTTGCTATACCACACTGCCAGAAGTTATATTTTAAAATAGAAATAATACGGCTTGCACCTGCTTACACTTTTGTTACTTCTTTTCACTCTTTTCACCCCTTCTAATTCCTTCTGTAAACGTAGCAACAAAATAGTAACTCTCAGTCTGGAGATGGGCTGAATGCTTGCTCTGGTGGGGAGAGTAGGAACAAATAAAACCAAATGTACTAAAATCTCAGATTTTCATTCTCCATTTATAAATCTGTGAATGGATATCCACAGCTACTCCACATACAGTAAAAGTAATTGTGTTTTGCTGTGTTTTGGGGTGTGTGTGTGTATGTGTGTGTGTGTGTATGTGTGTGTGTGTGTGTTGTATTAAAAAAAAAGAAAAATGTCACTACATTTATATCTTCTATTGCTAGAACAATTAATTTTATTTCTTATACCACAGTCTTTATATTTCTAAGATTTCAGAAATGCATATATGCTATTAGTTCTACTTAAAATTAAAATATCACAAGACAATATTCCTTAACATTTCTCAGTTTATAGCCTCTTTCTTTGATTGCCTATAAGCAATTAAAAGATGGTCCATGAAATTACTTAAAAGATTTAAAATTATAATAAAAACCATTAATACATACATGCACAAAGGAAGGCAAAAACAAAACAAAAAAAAACACCCAAATCAATGAAATAAAAATCAGTACAAAGTCTAGCTTCATTGTGAATTGATTGTATATAAAAATTGTTGTGACAGCCCTGCACAAGATGATCTATATGCTTTTTTTTTTTTTTTTTTTTTCCCCCCCAAATAGAGGTTAGGTGGTCTTTTTGGCTTAAAATTATTCTTAACCAAGTGACAAGATGACTTATCAAAGGACAGGCATAGCAGAAAATCCCAAAGTATTATTTGGACACTGAGAAATGCTGCAACAATTTGGGGCACTTCCTCCTCTTTTTAAGTTGGCTATGAGAAAAATCTAGAAGTATCTTTCTCCAAAGCATCTAAGTGACTTCTGTATACAAACATAACTCACATAGGTACTTTGGAGTCTAGATCCCGTGGGGATCCTAAACGCTTATATGATTTATGAAAATAGGATGTATAAGGCTTGTGTTACTTAGGTAATTCAGAAAAAAATTGCTCCTAGAGGAAGAACTGATCTGGTTGGGTTTTGCAGTTACTTTGTTTGCTTTGCAGTCATATTTTACTTATGGAATCTTTGTGCTCTTATGCTTGCAGGCTGTGACAGAGCTTTAATTTGCTATTTTTCACAGCTTGCACTCAACATATAGAATTTGTTCTATTGATTGCAGGTAATTAAATTGTATTTGTTTGTTTTCATCACTAATGTGGTTCATGTGAAAGACCGACCCACAATCTCTATCGTAAATATAATTGTGTTTTATCTACACTGTACCTCAGTTTTAGTGTCAAACAAATATGACAGAAAGCACTTTGACAAGTTGGTGGTTTGCATTAAAAAAGGTGAAATACTTGTAATACCGTGTTGAAAAGCTGAATCATTTATATTCTACTCCTTTTAACATCCCTTGGAAAAAGAGTAAGGCATAGCAATTTATTGTTGAATCAAATGCACTTTCTGTATCTCATGTGTGCATGAAGAGACACATCACTGTAAACTGATTTAAGTGCTTTGTGCATGTTAAAGCAGTGCTACGCAAACCTGAGAAATGCAAACCCTTACAGTTTCTGTGCAACAGAAGTAACATAAAGATTAGAAGTATGACTAATATGCAGCTAGATAATAGACTAATGAACAGGATGTTTGCAGTCCATCAAAAGAATAAAAAGTCTATGAATGTCACCTATGGAATTGCACATTGAACACTGTGTAGTACTGGAAGTAAATAAATACAGGACTTAAAAAGATGCATCTTGAACTGAAAATGTCATATTGGTAACACCTGGAGCTTGAGTCCTCTTTAATGTATGAACACAGTGATTAACCCTTTAAAAAGCCTTTCAATGGGTAGGTGTACAGTATAAGAATGATATTTAACATCATGATTTGGTGTGCAAAGGTCTAGTTAAATGAACATGAAGGCAGTCATGCCACATGGTCGCTAGATTCAGATACTTGGGAAGTATTATTTGACTATGGCTTCACAAGAATATCTGATGACATTCTGCACTTATCCTCAGCTGGACAAGAGTGCACTAATCTAATCTCTGCAAGAGTGAGTTTGAAAGCAGACCCTGGAGATTTTACCTGTGACCAGCTGTGCCATTAACATGTGGAGGTCCCTGGAGAGCTTGAAGCCCTAGGCGTCTGGGCAATGATCTGTAGATAACATGATCAGGGCAGGGGGGAACAAAAACTAACAAAAACAAACAAACAAAACCACACAGAAAAGCCACAAAGAAACCCCAAAACCAGCATAGCACAAACTTCTGAACTGCCTTGTCTCATAACTGTGTAAAAACACCAGCTAAAATTTCTCTAGTTGTTGGAATGCTTTAAAAAGGTCATGACATAACCACTGACCTTCATCTGCTGACAGTGGCATTTTAGCTGGAACAATAGAAACACTTGTTTTTAATTTTGAAGGACTTGAGCTCGATTTCGATAGATTGTGTGCCCATGAGTGCTGCTAGTAGATTAACACTGTGTGGATTGTAAACCAATGAGCAATATGGTGTTATCTCCCTGTCCTTTATCTAGAGGATGATTTTAAGGATTCGAATGTTCAATAAACTGTATCTGTCTTAGATTAAAAGACATTTGAACAGGGAAGCATTGCACTGCTACAGAAGACCTTATTTAAGTTTGGCTAAAACTCTCATCCCTCACGTCATGATGCTTGAATGTAAGTGTAATGGTTTATCATCATGGCCAGCACACTGGTGTTTCAATAAAGATGGTCTCTAGAATTAAAAGCAGTTCTGTGCTTTGGAGCCAGTACTAAATAGCTGGGGGCTATACATGCCTGTGTTCTCTGTGAACTGGGAACAACTGTGGTGTACAATTGCATTGTATTCTATACATTTCTCAACACTGAAGTACACTTCTTGGCTTCAGCAGTTTGTTTATAGCTTCCATTCTGTAGATTTTGAAATATCAAAAGACATATGATGTTGGACTTTGGTGTCTTTGGGACCTATATAGTATTTTCAACCCACTGTTCATTTCAGAGTGGATGCAAAATAAAGTCATTTGGAAAAGTCCGAAATGCTTTCAGTTTGGACAGAGAAAAAGAAAAAAAAAAAAGAAAAAAAAAAAAAAAAAAAAAAAAAAAAAATCTTGCTTGAACACTTTCAAAATGTCTTAAGCTTTGGAACAAATTATATTGAGAAGGATATAGACATTTAGACATATTCTTTAAAAAATATTATTAAAAAAAAAAAAGAATGTTTCACTTCAGACATTATAAAATGAGATCTATACTTAATCTTTAATTATGACTGAAATGAACTGCAACTGAACAAGGCAAAATGGCTGAAGCTTATAGTGCTGTTCACATCACAGCACTTAAATTGTACTTGCACAGCATTAAGATTGTCTCTCTAACCCTTGCCCCCCAAAGGCCAGTAGGCTAGACAAGAAGTTGGGAGGGGACATAGCACGGACAGCTGACCCAAACTGAGCAAAGGGATATTCAGATTTTGAACATTAACATTTATTTTTTTTGCATTCGAATTCCTGTATTATGTGAAACACTGACTAAAATTTCCTATTTTACCTCTTGGTCACTCATCACTCACCACTTATTATCACAGGTCATAGGGCCTCTCTTTCTTGCCCCCCTCCCCCTAAAGCTTCACCCTTCTTCTTGAAGGAAAATGTATATTCTTATAAAGAATTAGTCCCAAGCCAGGGGAATTTGTTCTCCAGGTCAAGTTCCTTGTTGATGAAGGAAAGTGTAAAGGCCTGTAGATTCTAGATGGTTTAATTACCTACTTATCTAAATGTTATTGCACCTATGGACAGTACATGCATTTTCACTACATTCTATCACCACTATCAAATTAATTTCAGCAAAAGCCAATTAACTACTGTAAATTATTCTAGTTCAATTAAAAGAAACAAAAATGGTGAAGGACTTTAATATATTAATTTTAATCCACAGATTTATGAGGCACCAATAAGAAAAGTTGAATTCTTTTTTTGTAAGAAATGAGAAATTATCTCGAAAGAATGCAATAAAAAACAAAGATCAGGCTAAGTGTCATTATCATTTTAACTTAATTTGTCAACAGAGTAATATATCTAGCTATATTACTCAGTTGACAAATCAATTACAGTTATAATGAAACTTTATACGATTTTACTTTTATTTAATTAGTTGCATCAATATGTTTTGCTTTTTTTTTTTTTTTTTTTTTTTTTTAATTTCAGTTGCACATGAATGCAACAAAATATAAATGATGGAATAAGGTTAATTATAAGCCCTCAAAGCACACATATTTTAGAAACAAGAAGAAATTTACAGTGCAAAATGTTATAAGTAGCATAAGCTGCAAGATGTTCTGTTAAGCTGGCTAGAGGCCATTTTCTTAAATAATAACGATAATAACAACAATAATCCATGTCTTTTCCCTAAGCTTTTTGAATTTTAAAGTACTGTAGTGGGTTGACCATGTCTAGATGTCAGGTGTTGAGCAAAGCCTCTCTATCATTGACCATCCTCAAATGGACAGGGTACAGAAATCGCAAAAGGCTTGCGGGTCAAGATAACAACAGGGACAGATCATTCAGCAGTTACCATTGGGGTAAAAAAGACTTGACTTGGGGAAATTAATTTATTACCAATCAGAGTAAGATAATGAGAAATAACACCAAATCTTAAAAACCACTTTTCCCCCATTCATCCCTTCTTCTAAGTTTAACTTCACTTCCAATTTCTCTATCCCCTCCCCCTGAGCAGCACAGTGGGGCAGGGGATGGGGGCTGCGGTCAGTTCATCACACACTGTCTCTGCTGCTCCTTCCTCCTCAGAAGAAGGACTCATCACACTTCCCCTGCTCCAGTGTGGGGTCCATCCCACAGGAGACAGTTCTCCATGAACTTCTCCAAGATGGGTCCTTCCCACAGGCTGCAGCTCTTCACAAACTGCCCCAGCGTGGGTCCCTTCCATGGGGTGCAGCCCTTCAGGAACAGACTGCTCCAGCGTGGGTCCCCCACGGGGTCACAAGTCCTGCCAGCAAACCTGCTCCAGCGTGGGCTCCTCTCTCCAGAGGGCCACAGGTCCTGCCAGGAGCCTGCTCCAGCGTGGGCTTCCCACGGGGTCACAGACTCCTCCGGGCACATCCCCCTGCTCTGTTGTGGGGTTCCCCACGCGCTGCAGGTGGGTCTCTGCTCCACCATGGACCTCCATGGGTGCAGGGCACAGCTGCCGCCCCACGGGCTGCACCACGGGCTGCAGGGGAACCTCTGCCCCGGTGCCTGGAGCACCTCCTGCCCCTCCTCATTCTTCACCCACCTTGGTGTCTGCAGAGTGGTCTCTCTCACATAATTGTCACCCTGCTCTCTGGCTGCAGTTACCCTTGCACAGTTTTCTTTTCCACCCTTAAACATGGGGTCCGCCTTGGCCGGTGGCAGGTCTGCTGGAGCCGGCTGGCATGGACTATATCGGATACAGGGGAATGCAGCTTCTCACCAAAGCCACCCCTGTAGCCCTCCCTCTACCCAGACCTTTGAATGCAGACCAATACAAGAACCATCTCGAATAATGGATGTGAAGCTATTCCCCCAGATTTTTTTCTTCAAATCTCTTTGCTCTTGGGAGTAACATATTTTATTCTCCACAAGGAAATGTGACTCCAACATGAAGATAGTGAGTCATCTAAAAATATGTTATTCGTATTTATTCATATTACTGGTGCTAAATATATTTGATGCATTAACG
>NW_020799142.1:29135104-29137818 GCF_003259725.1 Athene cunicularia
GGGGGGGGGTGTGGCAGTGGTAATTTAAGAGAAATTTACACTATGTTATTTTATGTATTTATCTTTTAAAAAAAACACAACAAAACAAAAACAAAAAACCCACTGTTCAGTAGATATGTTACAATCTTAGCAACTGCTGCATCAAATGACGATTATACTAACATTAAGCTATAGATCACCTCCTTAAACAGACACTGGGAATTACATTTCTGTGGTGCTACACAGAGCTTTTAAAGTAGGCTGTTGCAATTATGCCACGGAATTACCTAAGTGGCCCTGATTCAGGAACGTATTAAACATGCTTAAAATTAAATTAAAACGAAGCTTGCTCTTAAATACTTTCCTACATGAAGAAGGTGTCCTCATTTTTTCTGTTAGGTAGGAAATTGCTGTGTTAAATCAACAGTTACTTTATTCAAGTATTGCTTGTCATCTCCAGGAACACTACCCTGAAGCCCCAGACAGACAGCATCCATTTCAGTTAAAACACGAACAGCCATCACTATATTCTCATCTTTACAGCTTTTTCTCTCCCAGGCTCTGATGTACCATAGGGCACATGGATAGAGATGCATGCTTGGTTGTGGGGACTGGGGTCAGGAATCAGAATGTGATTTTTGACAGTAAAACTTCTCAAAATGTCTCTTCTCAAAGTTAGTCTGAACAGATGCTGGCCAGAGAAGACGGAGATGTATTTATTCATTAATAGTTCCCAGGAAGCCTGTGTTTATCTCCTTCCTCCTCTGGAGTGGTTTCAAACCCACATTTCTCACCCTTAAATACAGCACTTTAATCACTATGGTTATGGCCATTTAATAAGGGCAGAGCAGAGCCCTTATTCTTCAGAACATGAAAGAACTAAAATTTGTTTGACTAACAAGAAACAAAGGAGGAGAGTCACAAAAGCTCCAAAACCTCTAACTAAAATTCTTTTCTCATTGAGTATTGCACTTTATTGGCTTCTCTTCCCTCTTGTAAAGATTATTTCATGTGGAAGTCATACACTGCCTCATCTTCCAACTAAGTGTCATAACATTGATAACAGAAATTCATACTGAGTCTCACTCTCTGGCTTCTCATTCTCAGGTGCTTGAATCTACCTCTCTGTCTTGTGGAAGTCCCATCTAAATGAGAACTGGGGAACAGAAAACTAGATTTACAAAACCTAAATATGCTTGCTGGTCTGCCAGAATCACCTGTACTGGGGAAATGGAAAGTACAGTTGTATGTAAAGTGGCCCCAATTAAAAAAAAAAAAAAAAAAAAAAAAAAAAAAAAAAAAAAAAAAAAAGGTTTTGCTTTATCTCACTACAGACATGTGCCACTGGACAGCTCTGGGATTGCATTGTGTTCCCCAGGAGAGAAGGGAGTGAGAAGGCACGTCTACAATGCAGTGCAAAGTGGAGCAGAGATACAATTTCAGGCCACCGAAGGTGTAATGGCTGCACAGCTGAGCACCTTCTGATTAACTGGTCAGTACCATGCTGGTGCACCTTGATGAAGTAGGTGTAGTGATTTCAGTCCCAGAATTAACTCCTGGGAATCATTCTTTGTGACTTCACTTCTGGGTCTTACTTTCTATTCCTGACCCTTGTTCTCAATTTTACATGTGGTAAATGAATAGTTAATTACATTAATGATAATATTCCTGCTGTATCAGCCATTAGGCTGTATAGCATGACCTCTTATCTCAGCCTTTTACTATCAAGAAGTATTTTTTTCCCTTACAAGTCAGTGGCTATTTATACAAGTCTACTCCTCAGATATTTTTTAAAGGCTAGACTTCACCTCCTCTCCTGCAGAGAGGAGAGTTCTTAAGGTCTGCTTCTGCACTGACAAGAGGATTTAAAGAAGTGAAGGAACGAGGCCATACCACAGCAGTCAATCTAAGTGCCTGGACCATCAAAGAAGACACTCTGAAGTGTATGCAGTGTGAATATTCAGGTACAAATTTGCCATTCGCAGAGTCAGTATTTCACTAAAGTTGCAATACACAAACGAATTCTTGTCACTTTTGCTGACTGTTCTGGAGTGTTTCCTTCTGCCACTTTCTCACAAAGATTTTGGTCTTAGTGTCTTGGGAATAGTCAGGAAGAGATATAAACCATTGGATATCTGATATCTCAGGGAAAGGAGTAGAAAAAAAAGGAGTAAAAAAGAAAAAATAAAAAGGAAAAACCCTCTTTTTTTTTTTTTTAATTGAGCATTTCGCTTTTCTGATATCATTTTTGGAAATTATAAAAATAAGAAGTTTGGAAGATAAATACACATTAAAAATTATACATATGTAACAAGAAAATGAAAGCAATAGAGTGAATTTTTACCTACACATTAATTACTGGAGATCTTCTGTACAGACATAACAGTAGATATTTCTCTTCTGTCAGAGTTTTTGAAGAACACTGTCTGGAAATTGATCGTGGGAATTGTTTCATTCCTTGAGGATGGATTTTGTACAAATACTAGTATAATTTTAGAGTTCAGCGGTCACATTTGTTTATTACCTGTAATACTGTTTCCATTTCTACCATTTTCTAATTTCTAGAATTTTTATTAACTGCAACTAAACATGTTCTTCTCTTCCTTTTTTTTTTTTCTTCCTTCCTTTCTTCCTCTTTATTCTTCACTTACTTTGTTCCCCTTTATACTTCATCATTCAGAAAGAAAAGAAATGTTTGTCTAGAAAAGTACTTGGTACGCCACCACCCCCCCTAC
>NW_020799142.1:29137868-29140782 GCF_003259725.1 Athene cunicularia
TCTAATTAAAAAAAAAAAAAAAAAAAAGGTATCAGCAGCTGTGGGATACATCAACCTCATACTAGCTTATAGATTCTGCTTTTTCAGGGTAACACTGGTTAGAGTTGTTGAATGGAACTTTATTATCTACATATTTTCAGCATTATTTTGCTATCTGCAGATGCAATTCGAGCAGATCTATTTGGTATTTCAGCTTTGAAACATTTTCATCCATCACATTATTACAAAATGACTAAACAGTAGGTGGTTATAAGAGATCACTATTGGAAGAAGCTTACAGATTGCTTTTATTACCATCCTATTGTGCATACAAAGAGCTTGTATCCCTCTATACATATTTATATAACTTAGGTGCTTCAGCATTCTTTTATCCTGAATAATTTCAACACCACAGAAAAGCCACTTCAAAACGAAAAGACAATGTCAGTGTAAAAAAAAATAATAATAATAATAATAATAATAATAATAATAATAATAATAATAATAATAATAGAATCCTGAACTTACAAATAAATAAATAAATAAATAAATATGTAAAATTAAATTTCTTACTTTAAGAATGCATTAGTTACTGCATTTCTCTGGAGGATTGTCATAAGGCATAACATGATGAATTCACAACTGCCAAACTTCTTAGATTCAGAGCTCAAAAGGCAAAGCATCAAGGATTTTACTCACAAAAGAAATCCTTCCTTTAAAAAAAAGGAGGATGAAGTCATGAAAACATAGAGAAAACTGACATTAAATCATCAACTTGATATATTCTGAAGAAATAACTTTTATAAATTCTTGTACCCATTTTACCAGTTTGCATTTCTCCACCCATTTTGCTCCTTGGTTGTCCCTACTGCATACGTAGTGTCTCCAGTTCTCACTAAACCATTTGTTCTCTTTAGTGACAAGTTTTAGGTCTGTTCTTTAGGAATAGTGTAGACACAAACTAGTTCTTAACAGTCCAGAAGCAAACTTGTTCCTTGGCATAGGTCACAAAGGCAATACAGAGGTGACCATTCACTATCAAAGAGCAGAGTGAGGGAATAAAGTAATGTAAAGGTCAGATAATTTGAAAAAAGAAGGGAGAGGTGACCTCAAACTGACCAGATCGATGAGCCAAATGCTGGTTTCATACCTTTCAGAGCAATAGTTTGTACAACACATTTACAAAAACTTCATTGGATCTGAAAACAGAATATGTGAAGATGGTATTTAAGGGAATTGTTTTTTAAAAAAATATATTTGTTAGCTTTATTAGGGATTCCTATGGAGCATAATGTTGTTAATAACAAGAGGTTTTGAAAATTACAAAAGAATTTCTGATACTAACAACAGATTTCTTAATGTTCTCTTCCCTTTTCAAAATATTTTCATTGTTTTAATATTGATATAATGTAAGAAATATTGGTGTCTACCATATCCAGGTAGTCTAATCCATGGTGTCTACCATATCCAAATATCCAGGACACATATGGCAGGCATTCATGCTTTATTTTCATTCAACAATACTGAAAATTACTGATTATTTTTTACATGACATTCATATTGCAAATAGTTTTTTGGACATCCAAGTAAAAGTTGTAATGAAGTTACATCAAACAAGCAAGTAATTAATTTTTAATTTTAATTTATTGAGGATGCATTTTCACAATTGTTTCTTTTGTCCTCACATTGAAAACAGCATCTGCTGCTAAGCATGTGTCTCAGTTAAAAGTGAATTGAAAAATAAAAGGTGGGTTTTGGGTTTTTTTTAGGGATATTGAAAGTAAAGTGCATATCTTTTTTCATATTGCTATTTTTTTCAAATTCAGAAGAATAATGGTTGTTTGGGTTTGTTTTTGGTTTTGTTTTTGTTTTTGTTTTTGTTTTTGTTTTTAAGGAATTCCTTCCCAACAGTTCCAAATTTCACACAGCAGAGACAGTAATGTTTTCTTTTTGATTTTTGAAACATATTCTAAACATTATTTTAATTTTGTTTGTTTGGTTACATCTCTTGGTAGCTAATGATGGCATTGATATAATATCTTCAGTGCAAAAGGATTCCAGACTTCAGTGCTTAATGCATATGGAGTCTGTTTTGTGGAAGAAATTAAAAAATTTACTCATTACCAAGATCTCTGTGGATTTATAGCTACCAGTGGATAGCTAAAATTAGGGCAGTTATCTAACCTAAGTCTGTAACATTTTATACTATAAGGAAATTATTCTCCACCGTCCAAAAAGCCTTTGGGGGGGAATTTAAAATAGTATAATTACTAGGGATATGCAAAAAAGTTTTTTCATGAATATTAATTCAAAAGGAAAGTAATCTCTCTGATTATTTTGTGATCTATGACAAACAGTTATGAATTCTTGTTTTTCTGACATTAGCACTTCCAAATATGAAAATACATCTTATAGAGTTTATTTGTGAGAGTAGTATATTAGTTTTCTATTCTTCGCTGAGCAACTTATGCAAGTAGTCAGGCTTCATATCCACGTTATCAAGTGCTCAGTAAAGTCATACCACTTTTACATTATTTTTAGGTTAAAACTTTGGTGATGTAGATGTTTTGTGATCTTCTACAATATTTTGCAGGTGTGTTGTAATCTTTCCTGGGCATTACTACAGTTTCTGATATAAAAAAAGGATATCTATTTCTCATTGATAATGTTCACTCAAGGAAAATGGATATATAAATGTCTTTTATTTCATCCTTTGGGAGGACATCTGCTGGCAGATATAGATGCCTAAATTTAAGTAAAATATACTATAGGATAAATCAGTATCTAGGCACCCATTACAGTTAATGGAGATCTAGTCAACGCTGACTCTAGAAAGACATTTACCTGAAAAATTGCAGAGGCTTGGCTTAGGTTCCTTTATAGCCAACCAAGTCTACTTCGCAGCCCTTGCTTTTTTTTTTTTTTTTTTTTTCCC
>NW_020799142.1:29140832-29174313 GCF_003259725.1 Athene cunicularia
CCCTTTCTTTTTTTTTTTTTTTTTTCCCAGATGTTGCTCCAGTTTAGCTTAGGTGTCATGTGGGTGTCATATTCCAGGTCAACATTGATATCTTTGGATAAATTATCTTTGGACGTCTAAGTATCGACAACTAAGCTGAGTCCCATGGCCTGACCTGAGAACCTCTTTGTCCTCCCCTAAAGCTGAAAAAAGTGCAGGATATTGCAGTGTATTGACTGTGGGCAGGAGTCTGCCAATCAGACAAGTGCAGGCAAATTAAACTTTTTGGTGTTTGAGATATCTGTGCTGTATCTTTAGTAACTGAACACCCGTTTAAGGAAAAAAGAAATTTTGAGAATTCATCAAGTTGAGAGAAATTAACCTGAGTAGTAACACACTCTAAGGAGTTGACTTAAAAAACGGATAACTGGACATTTTAAATTATGATACACTATTTCTGTAAAAGTTGAGCATTATGCAAAAAAGAATTCAGTACTCTGGGGGGTAAAAGGAAAGAAGAAAAGAAGAGATGGCTGCAGCACTATGATTAGGAATCTCAGTCAAAATATAATGGTCGTGGAAGACGTGTGTTTTGCATGAGTTGGCCAGTTGTTCAGTGTAGAACACATGAACAGTCTGAAGAACCACAGATACAATGAAGCTGGATGAAGAAATAATAGGAACAATTCTAATAACAGTAGAATAATTGATAAGTCATAGTAATTTTACATTCATTTTAAATTCCCAAGTCTATCTTAACTCATATTTACTAGCTCTGGTATAAATAAAAGCTAGAGTCCAAGTGCATTACCTGTGTATAATCAAATCCAATGCTATTCTTCTCCTGACTGCATTATGAAGAGAATCCAGTTCACAGCAGATAACTAACTTCCACTCATGACTTACAATGCTTCTGGTAAAGGTTATCCCTAGAACAATGATGATGCCATGTTACGTCAGGAGTGGGTTTGAGACTCTTTTAATGAATATCACTTCAATTTGGGAAGACCCAAGCAAAGATACTACTCAATTTGCTAGTATATACTGTCTGTGTAATCCACTTCATGAGGTTAATAACCAGCATGGGCAGTGTATTTACACTGGAATAAAGGTAGCTAATTTAATTAATACATTTCATTATTGCTTTGAGACAGGCAGATGATGTAAATCATCATCTACTTCATAGATGACATAAAAGATGAATTTGGTTTATAGTATTTTCTTATTGACTACCAGACATATCACAGATGATGCTCGTGAACTTGGCCCCTGGTGGAAAGCCTTCAAAGGAAGGAAAATGCAACACATAGTCGTGACTTTTGGCTAGCAAAAGCAGTAGGTATGTCCCTGGAGTTGAACAAACATCTGGGGAATACTTTTATTTCAATACATCATCCCAACTTCAGCAGAAATCAGAGGAGGGAGGAAAGTCAGCATCTGTATCTGTGATTTATAGGTGGGACACAGCAGAAGCTCACATACTTGTAACTCCTGTAGTAAGAAGGGGAAGAGTGCTACGTAGGGACATACCCATTACTGTATCCTATCGTAACTGCCAAATAATGGGGAAAGATGGAGAAGAAACAGTTCCTGAAGTCCCTCTTCACTCACAGTAAATTAATGCCTGTAATGCGCACAGATTAATTGAAGGTGATAACAAAGTTAGCAATCCAGCCTGCATCACTTGAATCCTAGATATGTGGTTTTTACCAGAGCATTCATCCTCTTCAAACTGCATTTCTGACCAGGTTTGAGTCTAAATTGCTGTGCATTGCACACTAATTCTGAGACTCTATCGGTACTTAAAAAAGATAAAATATTTTCAAATTCTCAAAATTTGGATGAATGTGATTTGTTGGATTCTTCAGTGAAAGTTTTCTAAACATGATTTTTCAAGTGGGAACAAAATCTAAAATAAATCAATCTGCATTTCTATGCTAGTTGTAACATTCTACCTGAAAGTCTGATCCTGCAAAGTGCTGATTTCCCCTTTGTAACATCCTCCCCAGAGAACAGCACTATCTGTCATCTAAGGCAATAGGTCTGTACCTGATTAGAGAGTTTTCTCTTCCCTTCAGCGTCCCTGGAATTGGCAAGATCATAGAGTCTAGCAGGATAGAAACACTGGGCTCAATTTCCAATTCTTTCTATAGATATGATTTCTGAAAGGCGATGTTCTTTTGAGATCATAAAAGGATTACTCCACTGATGCATATCATCAGCTTATATTTAGGAGCAAAGCTGGAAGTGACTTGGAAAGAAGGGAATTCTGTTACCTTACTAATTGAATCGGAATGTCTTATTAGTATCCTCTCTCAGTAATCTGATATGAAAGTCACTAATATGATACGACTGTAATATTGTATTAGCAACAATATATTCTGATATGATATGAATGCTAATGCAATACAAATGAATGTTGCTAATGTGCTAATCGGATAAGATATTGCTAATGAGATATAAGAGACTCTACTGAAAAAAACTCGTATTACTTAACTTTTTGAAGATAGTATTAACCTTGCTTATCAGGGATACGGCAAAATGTCCTTTTCTTCTTTCCTGGACATGTAAGGTTCATCCTGTCCACATGTCAGGTTTGTAGGTACTGTGTTTTTACTGAGAGAAAATTTGGCCTCCATAATAAAGATGATAAATAGTTGCAGAGTGATATAAAAATAACAGGTATTGATGTGGTAGTTACTTAGCATCGGGATAACATGCATATTTAGACAACTCTTTCATAGAACTTTAGAATAATTTAGTTTGGAAAAGACCTTTAAGATCATCGAGTCCAACCATTAACCTAACACTGCCAAATCCACCACTAAATCCTGTCCCTAAGCACCACATATACACTTCTTGTAAATACCTTCAGGGATGGTGACAGTGACTCAATCACCTCCCTGGGCAGCCTGTTTTAACGTTTGACAACCCTTTCAGTGAACAAATTTTTCATAATATCCAAACAAAACCTCCCCTGGAGCAACTTGAGGCCATTTCCTCTTGTCTTGTCTCTTGTCTTGTCTGACACCCACCTTGCTACAACCTCCTTTCAGGTAGTTATAGAGAATCTCTCCTCAGCCTCCTTTTCTCCCAGTTGCCTCATCCACTCCCCATAAGACTTTTTCTCTTATTTCAACTGGTCTCCAACAGACTTGCAAAAATTAGAATTTAAGATAACAACATCCAAGTGAAAGAGAGTAGTGTCATTCCCCACATTACACAGGAATAACCCAAGGCTCAGAAAATGAGTTGTCCGTCACATAACTGGATGCACATCTGGATAGAATTGTAGAATCTCTGTAGAGAATGAGATTTTTCCTTCCTCTCCCACTGTAAAATTTCATTTTATTTCTCCTTTTCTTTTTTATTGCTTGATGTGTTCTCAAGCAGGGATGAACAGAATGATGTTGGTATGAAGGTATTGGACTGGAGTTGTAGAGGCTGTCAATTGCTCCCCCATCTATGAGGCATCAAATGTGTAAACTCAGGTGTAGAGTTTTTAAGCTAATTTGCCTGAAAACGTTGCACTGTCAATATTTGGGCCACATTATAAATCAGAGCAGCTCTGCTGACTTCAGTGAAGTTATGACCTCTGTGCTAAATAACATATGCATTTGAAAAAGATATTAATATTTTACTGTTAGTGGAGGAAGAGAGACATGAACCATCTTAAAGATGATAGTCTTCATCTGCAAATTCTGCTGATTTAGACCAGAAATGGGAAACCTGCATCAGATGTGTTAGAACTGTCATGAAGCACTGATAAAATGCCATACACCCAAAATATCATGTCAGTTTGTCCCTGGTTTCACAGAATTTTGTGTCAGCCTGATAAACAGACGTGCTGTTTTGTAAAACGGGTAATAAATACTGATGGGTAGTGAGGAAGACTACTGTTAGTCTAACTACAAGAAAGCACTTTAGTGTTGCTTTTTTTTTTTTTTTTTTTTTTTTTTTTTTTTTTTTTCAATAGCAGGCCTTTTTTATATAAATAGATATGACAACACAAAAAAGCCCAGCACCCTTTATGGATTCAAAAAGTAGCTTTTAAAAGTAATTTTTGTTTATAGAAATATGACCAGTTCTGTGGAAAGATCAAGATATTTAGTGGTTTTCATTTTATTTATCCATAACTGGGACACAGTATAATCTGAAAAAAACAAAAGCTATAACAGCTGAGTTGAAGGCTTCATTGAACTTTTCTACTTGTTATTATTTAAGGCAAAATAAGGGTTATAAAGACTAAAGTGTAGCTTGGTAAATCAATGAGATTTCAAGCCAACCTCAGATTAATCTTGCATTCACCCCTCTCCATGCATTTTTGAGAAATAGCTATCTGCCCATTGGGTTTGTTGTCCTACTTCTCGGGTTTGTTTATTTTGGTCTGTTTGAGAGACAGCACTGCAGACTTTTCCAAGAGAAGATCTGTGGTATTCTCTGCTGTTTGTCACTGCCTGGCTCTGTCCTCGGATCAATATTTAGGTTGTGGTAGTGTCATGTCAGCTGATAGGCAGAACAAAATTTATTGCAAATTAATTTTAACTTTTTGCCACACCATAGTTTTGACAAAATAACCAGGGAATTCATTCACGAATGGATATTCCCCTAAACTCCTTTGCATACTGGAGCTCTTCAAAGACATCTATTTCTGTTTGGCTAGATAATGCTCATCCCCACTTACTGTAGGAGGACTGCTTCATTATGTGCTAACAATTTCAGTTCCTGTTAGGGAGCAAATACAACATATTTAACCCCATGCTATGTTCCTTCTTATTATTTTTATCTTTTCATTGCCTTAATTTTCTTCTTGAATGAGTATATACATTCTCCTGTACGATCAAGGAAAACAAAAAGAAAAAACAAACAAACAAAATCTTTCACAGCAGCATTTTCCCCTACACCTTTTTTTTTTTTTTTTTTTTTTTTTTTATCTTAAGAGAAGCAAAACCTTCTTTTGTGCTTTGTTCCTGGATAATTTTTGGTGGTTTTTTTTTTGTTTGTTTTTTTTTTTTTTTCCCTACAGGAATGCAATGAATTAATGAATCAAACTATCAGTTATGGCACAGAAGAAGAATAAATATAGTCCAAAATAAATTGCAAAAATTTTGTTGAGTTGAAGGAAAGTCTTCTAATAATACACCTGTTTTCCATAAGACGGAGGTGAATTAAGTAGTCTTCAAATGCATATACATTAGTAGAACTTATGAATGTAGCACCTATATATAGATAAAAAAGTTTTAGAGTCAACATTTCTAAACTGATGTTTAGAAGGAGGAAGCTTCAATAGAAGAATTTACAGTTAGGTGCAGATCTGTGAATCATTGGGATATACACTATGTTACAAAAATTATGTAAAAAACCATATTGACTTCTTGGACTGACAAGTCCTTACTTTAAAAGCATTTTTCTTAATTCCTTTTTCAATAAATGTAACAGCTATTGTAAGCAGAAATTCCTAGGAAACACTGTGTGGGGTGGGTCTGTTTGGGTTTTTTGTTTGTTTTAGTCAACTATGTATTATGTAAGATCATATTGACATACTTAGAGTTAAACTGACATGATTTTCATAACAGTTTAATCTTTTTTAGTGCCTGGCAGCTTGTAGGTGGAATCTCTCTTCCCAAGAACAGAGTGTTACTACATGAGTTAGAACACGAACAAGAGACAGCGAACATAACCTTTCATCTATTACTTCTTGGCTTCCTTTTTCTGTGCCATTTTGGCAAAGTTATATAGTTATTTTGCAGTTTAGATTATCTGCAAAATGGGTGTATTAATAATTACCTTCTTGCAGAGGTAATTATAAACTCTTTAATACCAATTAATAATTAGAAATGTTTTAATCCCCTTACAGGAAGGGAATTAAATGCAAAGTACTATTATTACTGTTAATAACACACAGTGAACTTTCATGCTTATACGGAGTAGTTTCCCCTTTTATCTGTTTCCCAGCTTAACAGTTTTTAAATTGAAACTGTATTAGGCAAGGTTATTCAGGAGACAGTAGAATGTTGGATACAAGCACAAACTTGAGGTAGGGGGTGGGTTATTGAAGGGAAATGAAGCAACTGACTTCATTGTATCTTACGGTAGAATGGAGGAAAGCAGTAGAAAAGAACTATTAGTATTAATATGAATAATGACCTATAAATATTCCACTTGTTAACCATGTAATCAATTCTCTGGTGCCAATGGATGTCTAGCTTCCCTTTTGTATATTTGTATATTATAATTTAAATGCATACATTATAATCAATTTTTTTGGCTTACTGGTTTCATGTATGAGAGATTATTCATTTAGCAGACAGATATTTATTCATTTATATTGGATTGGAATTGCAAAGTCCTTACTTAGCAGTTTTAGTACACTAAGTAGTTATTCCATAAGGTAGTAAGGTTAAAAGTGATATGATGCCGGGGTTTCTAACGCTGACAGAGGCATCTGGTGCTCAGCCTTGGGTACTGCTGGTAGACACATTGTTCAGACAGGTTGCAACCATAGTCACACTGTTGGATCCCCTGTGTTGGATGTGTGAGCTCCTTACCAGACAAATATATGTTTGTTTTGAAATTGTATCCAGCTGATGCTCACTGAATATTTACAGGCTGGCAGTTTAAAAATGGAAAGCTAGAAGAACTATCACTCTGTCCTTGGTGATAGTTTTAGGCAGAACCATGTTCAGAAAAATAATTTCATTGGCATGAACTTTTCCTCATCCATATTGTCTACTCAACAAGCTTCTTTGTCTCCAGGTTGACCATCTAGTACTTAAGAGAGGTTTGGGGAAGCGGTTTGTAACAACCTTTGAGGTAAGAAATCTAGTGCTTCTAGCCCTGCTGTTCTCTCTTCTCTAGGTTTTGAATAGATGCTGTGGTTTAACTCTGGCAGGCAGCTAAGCACCACACAAACACTTGCTCACTTCCCCTGGATGGAATGAAGAAGGGTAAAAGTGTGAAAACTCATGAGCTGTGATAAAGACAGTTTAAAAGCAAAAGCCACATGTGCAAGCAAAACAAGGAATTCGTTTATAACATTGATTGGCAGGCAGGCATTCAGCCATCTCCAGGAATGCAAGGCTTCACCACACCTAATGGTGATTTGGGAAGACAAACACCGTAATTCTGAATGTTCCCACCTTCCTCTTCCAGCTTTTATTGATGAGCATGATGCCATATTGTATGGAATATCCCTTCATTCAGTTAGGGTCAGCTCTCCCAGATGTGTCCCCTCTTAACTTCTTGTGCATCTCCTACCTACTCTCTGTGAGAAGACCTTGATGCTGTGTAAGCCCTGTTCAGCAATAACTGTAACACCCCTGTGTTATCAGCACCATTTGCATCTCAAATACAAAGCACAACCTCATACAAGCTACTATGGAGACAATTGACTCTATCTCATCCTAAATCAGCACAATAAGTAAACTTGACACTGGTTTCCAAACATATAGATAGGATTAACTTGCTTTTTATCTTCTGACAGGATAATGGCTTTCCCAGCTAATGAATCTGTAGGCCATGGAAATCATGATCACTCAAAGAAATAAGTAGTCTATAAATATATTTCCTTTGAGAGAAAAGTTGTGAAAGTTACAGGAAAAAAACTAAACAATACTCCCTTTCCACCTTCTTTTACCTCTTTTTTTTTTTTTTTTTTTTTTTTTTTTTTTTTTTAATTAAAAAATATACCATATGGCTTTTATTTTTTATACCATATGGTTTCAGATGCATCTTCAAAATATAAAGTCTTCTGTAGAGTACATGTTGTGTTCTCGATATCCTAGATGTCTAAAATGTCACCGGAGTTCTAGGCAAATAAATATTTAGTGACCATTAAGGTCAATCAAACAGTCAGAGATATTTACATGATTGTAGAGATGGAAGAACAGGGGAACATCTACATAAACATCTGAAAGTAGTCAGCTGTCAACCCTTGCTCTGACACAGATGTCTGTCTACTTTTCCATCTCAAATATAGGTTTCTAGATAGGAATAGATGGGCTGAAGGACATATGGATAGTCACATGTTGATGGATGGTTGATTGGTTAAATCTGGCACCAGGCAAAGAGGTGATGAATAATTTTGCTAGAGGTGAGAACCTGTACTTTTTTGAGCCTTGCACATTCTGGAAGCTGGAACTCCTCATTGTCACTATCACTGAGGGTACAGCTTCCACAAAGAGCATCCCAGATTGACCTGTTATCAAGTTGTTACTGGACTGTTGGTTTTTGGATGGTCTCCCAAGTCTTCATCTTCTTTTGTCTCAGAAAGAAAGAATAAACTCTAATACCAGTGTCCCACCTGCTGGACATTTCAGTTTGAAAGAGAAAAAAAGAGAATGATGTTTCAGTCTGGAAGGGGACTTAATCATTTCACCTGTAACACTGTCCAGATTTCTCATAGATTTCCATTACTGGCTGCTTTAATAATGTTTCTCACTCACTCCCTCTTTCTTGCACAAACTTGGCTTTGGTTCCATTTATTCCTTTCCTTCTGACAGACTATAGATCTGTTCATCCAAAGTCATAAATCCTCACTAGTATGATACACAATAGAGATTTAGGGACTTTGCCTTTTGGGTCCAACAGAGACTTCAGCATCTCTCTTAATAATATTATCTTCTACCTTTTTAAGTTCTTAGCAGAAACATTTTCTGTAAAATTGAAATCCTTTATCCTAAACCCATAGATCTTAACTGCGACCTTGTACCCTTTAAATATGTATATCAGCCACTGCTAAATAGTACCTTACCTCTTCTTCCTGGGCAGCTTACAATATTGTCTACTATTTTGTACTACTTGAGAAACAGCCATCCTCTGTTTATCCACAGTAGTTAATTTTCCTTTTGTCCCTAGGGAGGTTAAAGGAAATTTCTTCTACAAGGTTTGGGTTTTCTTGTTTTTTCTTTTCAGTGTGAGTTGGGTTGTCAAGGTTATTGGAATTACAATTTGGACCTGTTTCAAGTCTTTTAGTTAAGATAGTATTACTGGAGTTAAAAACTATTGTTTAAAAAACTATGACTATATGGACTTTATGTTCTTTCTACTATTCTGTCGTATTTAATCAAGGGATTTTCAATGTCAGTTTATTTGCATTTATATTGTACTATTCAAGCCTGTACTTTTTTTTTGTTTGTTTTTTTGTTTTGTTTTTAAGAGCTAGAATAAACTATTAGCTAAACTGCTAGAGAGAGAACAGACAAGTCAAATTTGAGAAGTTTCAGCCTGTTTGCTTCATTATATTCATGTACGAGACATTGCATATGTGGGCGAGGTTTTGTCCATTTTCCAGCTACAGAAAAATTCCCTTTTTTGCAGATTTATGAAAAATTTCCACAAAACCAAACCAGGAACAAGACCACGAGCCATGAAAATTACCCTGGATACACCATCAGGTTTTGTTTAGTTTTGGTCTTCTGTTATGTGCTACATGTTATGTTAAATATATGTTATGGTTTCTTACAGGGTTTTTTTAGTTTTCAGAAAATTTTCCTTCTTCAAATTAAATCTCAGTCAACAGATCATATACACTTGTCCACTAGATGATATGGGTTTAAAGAAAGGAAACAGTAGGGACACAATTTGCAAAGTGGTATGAACAGATTTTATCACCATCTACTTTGCTACTGCTTTTCCAGAATCCCATTCAAACAAATATTTGCAGAAGTCCCAATATAACTTTCAAGCAAATAGTAGTATTTCATAGTTTATAATGTTGTTGATTCACGTGCATGGGCTAGCACAGGGTGTCCTAACATATTGCATTGAAAGTAGGATATCCTACCCATTGATTGCTAACAGATCTCATTCATCCTTTTTTTTTCATTATTTTCTTTGGGAAAGGGAGGACACAAGACCACTAAATAAGGAGGATACCAATCTGTCTTGTACAACATACACAACTAAACTGGAAGTAAGGCAGTCATTCATATTTTTTAATATAAAGAATTCAAAGGACTTAGAGTCCTGTGAATTCAGTTTCAGGTGTGACTCACTGGACTTTAAATAGATATATACACACAGCAGACATTCTCATCTGAGCTAGTCATTGCATACTCTCTCTATAGTAAATGGAGAGAAGCAATCATGTCCAAGGAATGATTCCTTCCAAGGCATGATTCCTCTCATTTTAAAGCAGGGATCTAAAACATGCTGTGAGGCACATAATTCTGTTCACTGACTGTAAAGGAAGATTACCTAAGGTGCAGACATCATTGTGTAAATTTAAATCTAGATAAAAGCTAGCTCTTAATTAACTAAATATGCAAAGATACTCCTATTTTGATTTTTTAAGAAATATTTAAGTGTACCTCAGATTTCTATGGCTATCAGAGATATTTATTCCTATATTTGCTTTCTGTAAATCTCACAAGATACCTACCAGTCTTTGAATTTATCAGTTCCTAGATATTTCCCTTAATCTGGCTTGGAAAGATTTGTCATGACGATCCTCATTTTGGGTTTTAGAATTTAATATAACTTAGAAGTCACTACAGTCTCTGGAATGTATCCAGCTTAAAGTGTTGGATATTTTTTTCCCCAGAAATATCAGGATCTAGGGCTGTTTGCTCTAACACACATTGACTTCAACAATACCACACTACTTCCAGTACAGAGAAAGAAAAAATATCTACCACATAATAGAAAAATTTGAGGTAAGGCATATAGGATTTGAAAAAATAGGTGCCTGAAATGTGGATTAAAAAAAAAAAAAAAAAAAAAAAAAAAAATTTGATTTGATTTTTGATTTTCGGTTGGGTTTTTTGTTTTGGAAAAAAAAACAACCCTCCACAAACAAGAAGTGACAAAGCAAACAGTGCCCGGAATCCCAGCCTTTCCTTTTATGCATATTCCCCTATGTGCAGCTTCTTAACTGTCCATTTGTTTGCTATGGTAATTTATGTCATTCTGTATTGTATTATACACCTAATGCACAGCTGGTCTCCTAATGTAGATTTCTTCACTCTTGCTTCCACACAACCCTTCTTTGCACCAAGTGCTTTTCTTTACAATTATTTTCCATGGTGTCTGATTCTCTAGGCATCATAATATTTCTGGTTGCCAAGCTGCTGGAGCAGCCTGGGCACATTCAAATCCAAATGTTAATGTTTTCTACTTCCTACATGGGTAAAATGGAAATTTTGTTTCTTTTAAGCATACAGCTTGTTGTTCAGTACTTCTTGGTACCATACCAAGCTGTAGGAAACTTATGAAAAAGAGAAAGTTGTGTTTTGATTTTGGATTTGGTTTTTTAACCAACCTGTGTTACAAAACTTTGATACAGAAAGGCAGCAATCATGTCTTAACTATCTTCTTGGAACTGAATGCTGTCATTTCAGTGCAACTGAAACAGCTTCTGATAGCAGTTTGAACATTGTTCTGGACTTATTTAGATACGGACAACCAGACAATTGGAGAGACAGAGATGGCTAGACACCAAGATTTTTATGCATTTAACTTTTGTTGACTTTATAAAGATTTTAGTAGAAATTTCTCTGTTACAGAAGGTACTCTAAGATTCATGAATAAGAATTTCTCTACTTTTGATATATAAATGTACTGAAGCTTAAAGTGGACTAAATGTACAGCAGAGGTCAGAAAGAACAAAGTACCCAGGTATCTACACAACATCTCAGAAGGGTGAACTTCCCCTGGCCACACAGAGTCAGTCACAGTTGCTGTGACACTGGAGACAAGCCATTCTCCTGGAAGAGATCAGGCATTGTTTTTAAAGCCAGGGGTAAGTCAGAGTGAATTCTCCATTAAGCTGTTTGAAAGGCAATCCTTATGAGATTCTCATTGTACCATGTAAAATCTCCAGAGCAGATTGCAAATAAGAGTTTGAGAATAAATGGCAGCAGCAGTGCTGCTTCCTACTGCATGAATCTTTGGAAGCTATGGTAGCTTCTCTAGGACTTCAAGGTAATTCATAAGATGTCTCTTTGACAGAGCTCTAGGAAGAAGGCTTTGCCCACTGCAAATTAGGACATGCACGTCTTAGGGCATACAGCTCAGAAAGTATAGCCCAAAGACATGAAAAAGACATCACACTTCTTTCCATTTCTTCCTTCTTCTAAGAGCTTACATGGGTCTTTATTAGAGCTGTGCCTAGGTGGCTTAGATTTATGTCAGTTTTGCATGGGGGCTTTCTCCGAGCTGCTTCAAAGAAGCACAATAAACAGAAAGCAAAAGGGACCAGGGTATTCACTCACCAGCAGTGCACCACGCAATGTGGTAACTGTCTCAACAGGGAGCCTTTATAGAATGGTTATGCTCTTTTGGAACAAAAAAAAACCCAACAAACCAACTCGCAAACAAACCAAAAAAACAAACAAAAAACCCCAAACAATACCCTTAGGAAGTTCCGTTTCACCCTCGTCCCCTTAAAGTGATATAAAAACCTAGGGAAAACAAACAAACAAACAAACAAACACCCAGAAAACTTCTTAAATCTGATAAGTGATCGACCATCTCCAACTGTGTACCCCAGTGGGTGAAGGAAAGCATGAAATTCATGACTTTGGTGTCTATGCTACTTTGTCCTGCTACCCTGAATTACTCTTCATTTTGCCTAATATACTGTTGCTTGCTAAGATCATCACTAACTGAATGATTTTCCTCCATCCGTCTAAAAAGGTAAGAAAAGTAATGAATAGGTTAAGACATCCACTCACCCCTAGAAAGTGCCCTTTCCAGGTCAAGGTTAGAGTCAGAATGGTAAGAGGTGTGTGCGATGGGAGCTTGTTTCTGTTGTAATTGCTAGCAGACTAAGCAGAGCTGAACCTCCAGGGATGTCGGTCCGTCAGTGATAAATTGATACAAAACATTCTTGAAAAGTTTGTTTTGCTGCCATTATGCTAATATTTGCTTAGTGGATATGAGTTTTGCGTGAAACGCCTGCAATCTGGGGGAGAATGAGGCACTTTAAATGAATAAATAACAATAACAATGATGACATCAGGGTCAAGAGAAAGAATGGCTAATGAAAACCATCACCTGCACTCAGACAGAGCACAAGAGTGAATCCAGCTTGATGTGCACTGGGGAATTCTGGGAATTTAACAATTAAAGGCTGTTTCTCCAGAGAAGAGAGGGCTCCATCTTCCTTGACATTGCTAATGAAGTGTAATTCATTTTACCTCTTCCCCACCTTTCAAAATCAAAGTTCAAGAGGCCGTAGCAGACAAATTTCAAAGGAGAGGCATGCATACCTCTTGCAATGCTGCTCATGCTCTTTAGGGAATATCCTCATGTTCTATTAATTATTGTACTTCTTTGGCATTATTATTCATGGACTAGCATCTCAAAATACTTGACTTAGCAGTGGTTCTGGAACTAATACTAATAAGTACAAGGCTGTGCCTTGGGTGAAACATGTTTTTTTTTTTCTTATGGGTACAACAGAGGGTAATACTTTTCTTCACAATTCAGCCAGGGTTTTTTCGCATCTGTGAGCAGAAGGCAGTCATTTGGTTAATTATACTGGTTTCAGTATTTAAAAGGCAGCGTTGGGAGCGTATCAATGGGAGCAATGGTGTAAAACCCATATACACACAACCCCAAGGGGCATTGCTGTCATATAAAGAGCAGTTTATCAGCAGACAGAAGTGTGAACAAATAGCAGTCCCACACTATGGTCAAAGATATGAGGCAAGCTGCTTAATAGAGGTAAGAAGCTGCTCTGTAGGTTCACAAAGAGGTAACCGTAGCTGTGTGCAGACTTTTTGAAGAGACAGACTGTCAAGCCTCCATCCTACATTTGCTAGGATATGAGCTCCAGTTGCATTGGCGTATTGGTGTCTCAGACAGTGGAGGTCATCGGGAAAAATAACTAGTGAGTGACTAGGAATTAATATCATAGTTTGCAAGGAGATTTTGAATCTATTAAAGGCAAAGAAACTGTCATTAATAGCTTGAGTGGCTGTAAGAAATTCCTTTTTGAGAGCCCTTGACATTAAAATAGTTTGTTCTGCACAAGTGAAAGGCCAAAGAATCAATATTTTAAACCTCAGTGAATGAAATTAGGCCTAAAAAAAAACACATAATTTTTCATTATTTTAGGCAACTAAAGATTTTTTAAAGTAAAAAACAACAAGCTCTGTATTTAACTGCATATTTGTTTTTGCCTGTCTCATCAATCTCATTTTAGGGACCCAGGAAACCTGGAACTTCAACCTCGCTTTACTAAATATTTCTAGTTAAATTGGAAAGTTTTCCCACCTAGATTTTGGACACTGTAGATGTTTGTTCAGGCTACAAACAAGAGTCTGAAATGGGCTCCAACTCTGACCTTTTCTATGACATAAGGTCATTCTCCTCTGGGACAGTTTAGTCTTACTTAAACGTGAAACTTGCTCTTTTATCAAGTGAATTAACTTACTAACTGATGATGTAATATGTATCTTAATTTTAATTTTTAAAAATTTAAATATGTAAACGTCCATTTTTTATTTATTTTAAAATAATTCAAAGTACATAAAAGCTTAGAAGTATTTTTTAATTTGAAAAATAGACAAATATTCTGCTATCAAGCAATCCTAACATGAACTGCATTTCTAGGAGAGAATAATTCTTTTTTTTTATTTTACAGGGATGTGATTTCTTCCCCTGACTCCATAATAAATGCTCTTTTAAAAATATATATAAATTTTGGCAAGAAAACAGAAAAAAAAAAAAAAAAAAAAAAAAAAACCTCTTAGCTTTTGACTGCTCTTGGCATTTCCTTTACTTATTGGATATCAGTGTGAAGAGCTGATTGCAATGTTTAACTGTCTAATATATGCTGTGAAAGATTTCATTGATACTGCCATGCTGAATTGTTAGCCATTAAAAGTCATTCATATTACATGCATTTCTACACATTGTTACTAGAGATTGCTTTGTACAAGAGTGCTTTATTAGGATAGGACAATTTGATGGATGTCAAACAACATAGAATATATACTACACTTTATATATACATATATTTTATATATCTAAAATGAAACAAGAAGTAAAATTTGATGGCATATATAACTAAATAACATAAATAACACACTGTGTATTTCCGAAAAGTATATGACAATTAGTACTACAGTTTTGGAACAATGTATGATGTTATAGCTTTAATTCCAAAAATATACACACTCTAATATGGTAGTTGTCATCTCAGAAATATACGTGCTGTGATAGTTGTCATTATAGAAATATACATACTGTGATAGCTGTCATTATGAAATACATACTCAGTAATAGATGTCAGCAATGAAATATAATAATAATAATAACGTCTTGCAATTTTTCATCCCGGGTCCAAAAGAGCTTTAGAAATATAGTATCATGCCCAATTTTCAGATGGAGGAACTGCTGTCCAGAGAGGATAAGTGATTTGCCCAAGGTCATGCAGCAGTCTCATGGCAGAGGTGGGAACAGAATGCAGATTTCTTTTCCTCTGTCCTGGACATTGTGCCACATCTCATCAAAATCACTCCGTATGTGAAAGAAATGGATATTCTCCCACAATGGGACTTGAGACTGTTTAGAAACTGGCAGGAATGGCTCAGCATCTTCCAGAATCAAGGCTCATTCCCCTTGTAAGAGAGATAACAGAACAATTCACAACAAATCATTTATCTGACAAATTAGCTTCCTTCTACTTCCCAGCACATCACAGCCTTCTCAGATTTATTTAGTATCTGAAATGATTTGACAGACTTTTCTGCCTTATTTTTTTTATTATTATCTCTGTGGAGATAGTGTGATTTTTTTATTTTTTTTTTTTCCTGGTGTTTTAACAGGGGGCTTATTTACAATTGGTGAGAGATATTTCATAATCTTTATACAGTCTTCTTTGCTTGATAAAAGAGTAAGCACACCTCACTGAAAATATTTACATCTTTAAAACTACTTCTGCCAATAGTAATAAGTGTTTGATAAACACATTCCTGGCAGGAAACCTCAGTGTCTTGAATGTTCAGTAAAAAATGGGTATCAAAGAAATTAATTCACGTAGAATTTCACATAGGACTTTTTACAGTGTTCATTGGAATCCATAAATAACATATTAACTCCTAGGATTAGTCTACACTCAAAACCAGATGCAATTAGGAACACTCAGTACAAGAAATACCAGTAAGAATGTGTGAAAGTTGTCGGAAAAAATAATATTATTTAATAACAGCAATGCTGCCATTACAAGCCTTGGTCATTATATAAGGCACAGTATGGGCACAGTATGGAATGATATACTTAATCAAAATGGGCTTTAAGATGTGGATATTTTTAGACAATAATTTTTTATTCCATGCAGAATACTGCTGCCAGATGAATTCTTTAAAGAATGGGAGTGGAAGTCTTTCTCTCTTGGGACTCTAAAAACGTACATTAAGGACACGTTCAAAAGGCCACAAATTTCCAAAATAAATACTTGGAGAATCAGCAAGGTGGAAGTTTGAGTAGCAATTTGACTACAAAATGTTTTTATTTAGTTTCTGTAGTAATGTTTATGTCCAAATCTCATTTTTTTGCCCTTTTCCATGTATGTGCAAATTCGTAATGATTGAAGAGAACCCTCAGATAATGTGTCAATTACCCAAAAACTTACTTCAGCTTTTACTTTTCCATCTTCCCTTTTTAATGGTACCAAGCTTCTAAAATCATTATTAGTACAAGTTAAAAACAGGTACTTGCATATAGGCAATGATAACATGAGACTAATACATTACAGTGGAATATAATCGAATATCACATGAAGCGATAAAGGTAGGAGAATTAAATACATATGTAAGTGTTACCATCAGCAGTAACTATACAATTAAAATGTAGACATAATGGCAAAAAATTCCCCTTAAAATGGAAAACATTAGCACATCCCCTCATTTACCTCCAGAGTTGATGACTTAGAATCTAGAACAGTAAAAGAAAAGCTCATAAACACTGGACAAAACCTTAACTGGCAAGTGAGAAAGATAACCTTCAGGTCTAGTGGGAAAAAGAAAGAAAAAAGAGGGTGAATTTAAAAAAAGAAGGAGATTGGACAATTTCTCAGCTCCACTGGGAGCATTATTCATGTAAGGCCATGATAGATTTGCACCTGTTTTTCTCATTTTCTATTCAGATTGTCACATTTGTTTACAGTTTGTCTTATTTTGTAATTTTATTTGTGTCTTCTGCCTTATACCCAAACCACTGGAATTTAATTGTGATTCAAGACATATATTGCTGATAAAGTGGGACAGTTTTTGATGGGTACCCCAAAGGGAAAGGAAGAGATTTCTTCTGAGCACAACAGAGGTGAATGAAGTGAGACAACAGGTTGAGTAGAATCAAAACATTCCCCCTTGATTTTCAATTGCAGTAAGGAGAAAACTTCTAATGCTTACAAGGCGTTCAATCGTCATATGACAGAGAAGGGACAAATTCACTCAGGACATGAAGAAGAATTATAAAATCCCTCTTCATCCATTCATACCTTTTACAATAATCTTGTATGGTCTTTCATGAAATTGGGAAGAACCTGGTACAGGCTCTTGCTCTTCCATGCATGTAACATATACAAAACACCAGAAATTCTCTATTTTAGTACACTAACATTCAGCAATATAATGGATTCTCTGACAATTTTAAACATATTTGTTTTGAAGCAGTGTTCTGCATTAAAAAAAAACCAAACCACCTAACAAACAACACAATAAACCTCTGAAACAAACAAGAAAACAAAAAGCATAGAATTAAAGGGGGGGGGGAAATACAGAAAGCCAAATCCCTAGTGGTATCAACTCATTTGAAGCCACAAGAAACATGTCAATTTACATCAGCTGTGTATCAGCCCCACAGGATTTAATATGTTCCAAAACCATTTGGAAACTTTCTGTTAACTTGCTTCTCTGGCATATGCTAGATTTCAGCAAAGAACTGACTTGTTTTTAGAGTTTATTTTAGGAATTATTCACTGGTTTTATTATTGAATATAAAGGTTACCAGATCTATAATGTAACACGGTAAATGAAGTGGTAAGTGAATTCATGTTTGCTAATTTCCCACTTTAATTAGTATGCATTAAAAAAGGTACTTTGCTCCATATTAACTTTTTTTTTTTTTTTTTTTTTTTTTTAGTATTGAATTTACACAAAACCCTGTTTGGGAGTGTATTTGCATTGTTTTAACTGCTGCATGTACATGACACATGAGGCTGGTTGAACGGTTACTTTACAGGGTCATTCAAAAATTGTGGCCTTGGCCTCCTGTGATCATTCCTATCCATCTTTTTGTGAGAGTCAGGGGGGGGTCACCTCCAGAGCCCATGGCCATGCGCCAGTAAGGCTCAATGCATTCCTTCCCCCTGAATTTCTTCTGCACGTTCAGCTGGCTAAATTATGCCTCCCTGCTGTTAGCTTGATCCAAACCTGCAGAAGTCAATGGAAAGACTCGCATCTATTTCAAAAAGGACTAGGGCCTCAATTTGCTGGGGGTGATTTCACCCCAGAAGTGGTTTCCCTGTCTTGCTCTGAGTTTATCACTTTGCCGAGTCTTTCACAGACCTGGCAGCTTATTCAGATTAAAGACACTGAGGCCCTTCTGCTCTCTCCATTTACATGTCTGTTCCTTATCTCGTGCTATGTATAGCAACATTGATGTGGCTGCACAAGGCAGCACAGAAGCTCTTTTCCAGCTCCTCCTTCTTTATGGTCATCTCTTAGCCCTAATTTTAGGCATTGTGCTAAAGAAAAATACATGTTGCTTGGGATTTCTTGAGCTAAGTATTCCTTCAGTATTGCTTTTAGTACTGGACTTTGCAAACCATTCCTGTTACAAACCAGTGGAAGCACACACTGCACTGGTGCCTTCAGTGATAAACTCCTCCGTGGAGCAGAATGACTCACAAGGAGACAGAATGTGCATATGTTGTTGGGTATATTTCTGATCTTAGTGAAGGATCTAAAGGTGTTCATCTGCTTCTGAATGTGTACGAGAGAGACAGAAAATAAGGCTGAATTTTAACACATGACTCAAATTTAGTGCTATTTAAATACGTGGTTTTGCTTCTGCTGAGCAGATCTAGCTGGGTTAAGGTGTGTGCATTTGTGTGTATGTATATATATATATATATATATATATATACACATATACATGTGCATGCAGACATATAAACACATTTAAACAGATGTGTGTATTAAAAAATCTTGAATTAAAAATATTTCAGAAATATGTAATGCATCATATAATGTATCATATGTTTATAATATCATTTAGTATATACTTAGTGTAGCTTACACAGTGAAAAAATAGTGATTGCTTATCAATATTATAATTGTTTATTGTTATTGTGATAGTTGTTCTATTATTACAGCACTGTTATAACATCTATTTTACTTCCTGATCCCAGAACAGCTATTTTTAGCTCATTTAAATGAAGATATATGAAGCAGCTGAAGATTCATAAAGTTACAGAAGGATGAGCATGAATGATTTGTGATAGCAAATAGTTTAGCATTAACCAACAGAGAAATAAGAAACAGAGGTCCTATGAGGCAAGTGGGAAATACACTCTGGAAGCCACCAGTGCAGAGACCTGCAATTTGCCCCTTCGATATATAGAGCTGAGAAAAGCAGGACTGCAGAACAGAGTTCAGTGTAGAATGGGAACAAGTATTTTGCTGCAGTCTATTTCTGGTTTTCACTGAAAAATCAGGAATTGATTGAATAAGAAGTCCACATTTAGAAAGAAAGGGGAAAAAAAAAGCTAAATAGAGGAAAAGACTGAAATCAACAGCAAGCTAGGAGAGTCAGGCCAATCTCTTGTCTCACTTCTAAATCCCTTTCTGTTCTTTAGAGGCCTATCGTGTAGTAAACTCAGGAGAGAAGAAAGTAACCTAACCCAGAGCCTGTTTCCTGAGATTAAGTTTCCCTTAATAATAAAGGCAATAGCAATGCAATATTGTTAAAAATCTACATTGTGCTACTGAGTGATGAAACATTCAACTCGCAGTTCAGCAATAACTGAGCAGGGTTAAGGTGGTTTTACATTATTCTTTTTTTGCTCCCAACCACTAGGTTAAACCAAGGGCTGGGGAAGATTTCAACATGATTTTGAGATGCCTGGATTAACTAATGGGACCCTCCCTACGGTGCAACATGGGCTACAGCACTGTCCAGAACCTTTAAAGCACTAGTTCTTCATATAATGCAGAAACTATTGTGCTGTTCTCGGTCTGCATTACACTGGAGGTCAGCAAAGATAAACATAATATCTTCTACTAGTTTTAAAGAACAGGATTCACCTGTTTATCTTACTGCTTATTTAAACTTGCCATATTACGGGGATATTCTGAGGAACATCTATACAACCTCAAAAGGATCTATCTCCACTGACTTTTTTTATTTAATAATAAAACGATTTAATCTGTAATTCACAGATATTCCAGCGATTCTATTCTTTCCCCATAAAGGAAACTGAAGCAGAAAAGCTTTTTTTTTTTTTTTTTATTTTCTTTATTTTTTTATTTTTCCAAAGCCCTCCCTAGCAATTTATGTTAGGATTTTTTTTTTTTTCTTTCCTCAGAAAACCCCAGCTTGTTCTTTTTCTCCTGACCTGAATATTTCTACCTGCTGTTGGGCTTGGACCCAGATATTTTCCACTCTTCTAACTTATGTTTTGTTAATTTCCTTTCCTGTCTCTCATATGATACTTATCACTTCAGCTGTACTTTATCTGCCATTTAAACCACAGGTTTTTATTTGATTTCTCTTTTATCAAGAATATGTTAATTTCCTTCTCTCATTCTCTGTCTCGCTGCCTCTCCTTTTCTCTAGCAAAATTCTCAGGGCCAAAAGTTATGCCTTTGCTCCTGAGCGTTAGGTTATTTTACAGAACTTTCCCTCTCTCGGCCCTTCAGACCTGCCCTCCTTTATCTTTCACTGAACTACACCACAGCAAACTGAGTGTGAGACAACAGAGCTGAATGATTGATGCTCTCCAAGTCCTGAGCTTCTTTTCCTCGTTTATTCACACAGTCACCCTCCTGAGTTAAGGGTTTCGGTTGGTACCTGCCATGGTGACTAGAAAAACAAGGGTAAGCTGCCAAATCCAGCGACTGTTTTCTTGTTCTCATATTGCATTTCCTTATCGGTTGTGACAATGTGCCACAATTAATGATAGCAGAAATACCTATGTTTGATACCATATGCATCATACTTAGTGGTGATGGATTAGCAATCAAGAAAATTAATTCTGCCTTTACAAAGTAACATCTGAACTTTGAAGTTAGGCAGAAGCTTTATAGAGTAGTGCAGATAAAAATTTCTCCTGGAAATGGGATAGCCATGTTTTCATTGTACCTACATAATTTGTTCTGAACTGAGCCCAAACAGAGTAGTGTATTTCCCAAGAAAATGCAAGGATAACTTATAAAAAATTGAATTTCATGCAGCCCTGTTATTTTCTGGCAGCCGTTTAAATATGAAACCAATCCCAATGAGTAGGGGTATGAAAACGGGTTCAAGGTGACAGAATTTGATGCCAGAGGCATATCCACACCTCCAGGATGACCTTGGATAAATAGCCACAGTTATTCTGAGCCATATTTTTTAATCTATAAAGTAGATCATTCTTTAGTTCATAAATTAATTTTGTGAATACAATTCGTTACTAAATTTAAGAAACTTCAATATTGTATAGAAAACTATGCATGTACCCTGATTGCTAGAATAACAAAAAAAACAATGATAGAAAAAGCTATTCAGTAACTCAGGGCATCCTTTTTACTTCATAGTCTGCAATGCCTTTTAAGAATCCCATATAGACAGCCAGAACTTAATATGATGTTTTACACTGATTCATCTAAGTTTTGCCAAACACAGGTCATTTACCTTACTGGAAAATATCATAACCATTTCAATTGTGGCCCAAAATTATGTACAATTTTTCTGTTTCCAGATACCACAGTAATCTTACCTGCTTGAATTAAAATAATGAAGTCCATGACCATTTTATGACCTCTAATCAATCCAAAAAGCAGAATAGATGCTTTCAAGAGGCTGAGACCCCTTGAACAGTCATTGTCTGATCTTGACAATGGTATTGATTCTAAAAAATGTCTTAGTACTCACGGTGACTGTGGCTTGTTGCTCTCTCCCTTTTGACGCTAGAACTGCAATTAATTTTTACCTTATTTCGGACAGGTACAAGCCAGATATCAGCATTGCAGGCAGCCATTCCTCTTTGTCTTTACTCTTAATGGATTAAACCAGCAATTTGGGAAGGGCATAGCATACGAGTTTGTCATATTTTATACATGTGCTTGAGGATGAGAGGGATCTCATCCTGGACTGTAATGACTATAATAACTAGATATCCATTGGTTATAAATGCTGAGGGCCGCTTCCTCTGATGAAGCCATTCACCTTCCAAGCATCTACACCTATGACATGAACATCAATCGCTGTATCTTTATTTAGCTAACTCTGAAATGAGAGCAATATCTCGCTTTATCAGGTATAAATAGGTAGGTACAAATAGGTAGAAACACATGCACACAAATATAACAAATAAACTCAATATGAAATATCCAATATTTTCTTAGGATAAACAGTGTATTTCAAATAAACTGACATCTGTGTTCATGTTGGAAGTTCTGAAAAACATCAAAAAAATTTTATATTGTGAAATAAAATGGGTCGGAATGAGAAGAAGGTTTTCCACAGAGAAAAATAAAAGCCTGAAGATAGTAAGACCAAACAAGTAGATGTGATACTCTGGTAAAAGGGCACCTCTTCTCTTTCAGATGAGAGTTTGAGGGTGATATTATATGAAGATATAATACCCATTAGGAAACAGTAAAAGAAGAATTGAGGAGTCTGAATTTTTCATATGGTGTGACTTCTTGAATATATTTATTTATTTAATACAAAGAAAAATATATGGGCCTTTAATAATTCGGTGTGCTTTTGTGCTTTTTTTTTTTTTTTTTTTTTTTTTTTTTTTTTTTTTTTTTTTTTTTAGGAGGGGGGGTGGTCGTGCAAATATGCCGTTTCTTTTATCTTCCTGACATATTTATTTAGTTAGAAATTACTTTTATATAGACAGACTATAGTGATTAGAAGTTTCTAAAGGAGTTTCCATTCACCATAAATAATGATAGTTTTAACCTACTGAAAGTTTGTTTATAGCACTTTATTTTCATAACCGTAGTCCTTAAGTTTGGCTTTTAGAAACAGCAGGGCTGATAAACCATGAAAGAGCAATTTATGGAAGATCCTGTAACTTGGATTGCTGGAAAGAAGGGGAAGTAAAGAATTTTAAGAAATGACCACTATTGATCGCCTCATACAGTGGATGGCATTTTGCCTTCATCTTCAGGATAATTGGACTGGGGGATTACAAATCCATAGCAATAGAAGGCTTTCCTTACTAGACAGTTAATGCACCATAAATCAGCTAGTAGGAATAGCTCCTGTGTTGCAGTCTAAGTATGTTTTCATTCAGCTCATTTGCACTTCAAAGCTGAAGTCGATAATTCAGCTCCAAGTAGGTGCAATTGGGGGATATTTACCTTTTGTAGAATATGAATACAAGCTGAGAAAATCTCTAAATTCATTTGCACAGGACATTACTGGTCAGAGTTTGCTACTCAGACAAGCAGCCCAGCTTCCAACTGAAGTCAAAAGGTGAACTTATAGCTGCTCATAAATCCCTCAGGGTTTGTGTGCTGTGGCTAAACAATGTTTACTCACTATTGGTGATCAATTGTTTTTTGCTTAAAAGGAAAGCATAGCTTTTTTTTTTTTTTTTTTTTTTTTTTTTTTTAGAGAATTCCCGGCTAACAGCTTCTCTCTGGCAGGGTGACTGGAGGTAGGTGCCTTGAACCCAGTTTGTGCAGCATCCCTCAGAGAGGACGAGGGAAGTCTAGGAAGGCACAAACCATGTGTCAATGCCGGGTAAAGTTCAGTTAGCTTTCAAATCAAGGAAATAAAGTCAACAGGGAGGGGGGAAAAAAAAAAAAAATGCCGATTCTCTTTTTATTCACCCAGCATTTTATATTTCTTCCAAACAAAACTACCATCATAACAGCAATGAAGAAAATCCTTAATTTGTCTTTCCTGATGCCCTCCCTCCCACACATACACACACTCACACACATACATACTAGATTACTTAGTCTTGTGCAGTACCTGGACAATAATATATTGCCACACATTGTTTTGTGGGTTTTTTCCTGCCTACATTATGTCTCAAAGCACAAATAAATATGCAGCCTTTTCAGTGCAGCTTGCAGCATTGAAAGAAGCAAATGTATAGACAGTTTTATCATTTCCATCTGGCTCCATTTTCTACTGTGTTAAAAAGTGGAATTGAATCCAAGTTGGGCAGAAATGGTCTGAAGTATCATCTCCAACAGAAGATGAGGTGGGATTTTTTTCCTCTGTGGTGATGCTTTTCAGCATTGGAATGTTTCTCAGGTTTCGGGGATGAGAAGGAAGATGAGTATGGGACCTTATTCTATATTTTACAGATGGAAATGAAGCTCTTCAGTTCAAACACCATACCTTTCCCTCAGAGCCCTGATCCACACTAGTACAATCTGAAACTCTGGTTGCTATGGCTAGTACCCAAACACTAGTTTTCAACATTTTTTTCTATTTCCTGGTCTTTAAAACTTTTTACAGCTGAGCTATAGCTCTCAGTGTCAAGAAAGCAGTCTTAATGGCAATGAACTTCTTTCTCTTACCAGCTGTGCAAGGGACCCATTTTGAATCCTGTAACACTCCCAAGAGATAAAGTTCAGAGATAAAAAATACTCAGTACTGAACTCCCATTACTCCAATAAGAACAATATAGTTTATACTGGAGTGAAAACAATGCCTGTGTCTGTAATTTTTCCTTAAGAAACAGAAATGGAAAAGTAAAAGAGCCAAATTTTCAGGTAACGTGGCTTCAGTGGGTTGCTGGACAGAGACCTCTCCTAATGGATATCTAAGAGAGAGATGATTATGGGTCAAACACTCCTAGCTGGGCACAGCAGAGGATAGAATTTAAGCTTTGGGAAAAAATACAAAAAAGTTAGAAGAAATTGAGTGCTATCCATCTTGATCCACTGAAGAAACTAATGTCTGCTGAGAAAAGTTTCAATGTCATTGTGTTTGATAGGATATATGTGACATGCTTAGATATCTGTGTAGAAACTGTTCTTGAAAAGAAACACTGGGAAGTCTCAGGCGGCTGAGTGAGCAAGTAATATAATATATTAATAACAACAAAAAACAAACAAACAAACAAAAAAACCTGAAGAAAAATAAAAACCAGCGTGAGCGGCAAGTCAATCATGTGCCCAAAGAAATGCAGTGAAAAATATTAAAATATATATTTTTAAAAAATAATGAATATATTCCAGCATTAACCAAAGGTTGTTACATGCCCCAAATCTTTGAAACTATTTTGTTATATGGGTTTTCTAGTTTCTCTTCCACATACGTCTGCATCATTACAGGCACAATTCAGCAGACCTGTTTTGAAGTGAATTTAGATTATGTGGATATTTATCCATTTGACTCAGTCTCTCTTCTGCATCATTTCCAGATACCTACCATACATGGAAATAAATCCCTCATTTCATACTAACCAAAACCAAATTAATATGCCATAATTTTGAATCAAAATGGTGTAAAAATGACAAGTTGCTTCATCTCAAAAGAGCTATTTTATTTTCAAGATTGAAATTGTTTACTTATGAATTGTTCAATTCAACTAATCTCCATGGATATCAGTGGTAGAGTTCCCGCTTCATTCAGTAAGCCAAAACCATAGTTCTAATCAAATCCCTATATGACAGAGATGTCCACATCAAAAATTTCATTTCCTATATATAATACGTTTGACAAGCGCACCCAGACTGACAGTTTCCTCACAGGCCACGTAACAATGATCAGCTAGCCTGTTACGGCTACATTCTTTTTGGTGCCGGTCATTTCTGAACAAAATGTTGCTTCAAGTCCAAATCTAGGAACCTTGGATACTGAAACGTACCATCTGGCTACTTGTCGTGGGTAACATTTCACTGTTTATCAAGCATTTTGTCCAATGGTTCTGTGACAAAGCTTGGAGCGAGGCATGGAATAAATTCAGGCTTGCTGACAGTTTATTAATAATTTAGATAGGAATTCAACACCAGAAGTATCTTTTTACTAATATTAATCACCAACCTCAGTATTTTGTTGTGAGAAAATAGTTGGGCAATGCATTCCTCTAACCAACATTATCTCCCCAGCCGTACATGCGCGGTACTCCAGGTATGAGCGATCCATCTCGCGTTCTACAACAATTCCCATTCAAAAGGGTCTGTAACCTGCAGCGATTGCAGTTCATGCTCTGGGTAAGAAAGCCCTCTCCAGAGTCAGCCCTAAACTAGGTTGGTTGTCCTTAGGGCTTCAATCCAGCCAGGGCCAACTCAGCCTAGAGCCTCATGGTGCTTCCCAGTCTCAACCCTCTCACAGCCTTTCTGATGGCCTCACGCTGGCATCCAAGTTGTGTTCAAAGGAACATGCTACATCTTCCTCCTCTCTGAATCAAAACTGAGCCTGTATTTTATTTTCTAAAAGTGATTATGTGTCTAAAAAATAAATCACACCTTATTCATTCTCCTTGTTCTCCAACAGGAAAAAGCTCTCTCCATTAAGGAATATATATCCATTTGATATTCCTAATTACTTTAAGGACCTCTCTCTGTGTTCACCAACTAGTCACAAAGACAGACATCTGCTTTTAAGGTTCAGACTTCTCAAGGCTGAATCATAATACCTTGAAGGGAAGACAGCATTTTTATTCTTGTGAAACCAAAGATTCAGGGTCTGCTGTTTCCAGGACTCTAACTTAATGCTTAACTTTTTCCCTCCACCTTCTGTGGCTTGTTATTTTTCTAATCCTGTTCACATGTGGAGGAAAATTTAGTGAATGAAAAAAAAAAAAAAATTATTTGAGTATATGTGTGACTTTCCTAACCCTCTGCCACAGACTTTGGTTATGGCACATAATTGATAAAGTTTGTATGTTTTTTCCAATGGAGTTGCAAGTGGTATGAAGAAAAAATAAGTAGATATATAACTATAGTAGTAATTAAGGTGATTTTCTTTGTATAAATCTTTTAAGTTTAGGTCTGGATTATTCAGTTAATAACTGCTGGAATTCTGTGTTCTTTAATACAGTTTTGCTCAAGCAGCATCCTAATTGGAATGGCCCAGTAAAGAAAGATTAAACATGCTGCCTTAATTCCCAATACTTATTGGCTTGTTTTGTTTTGTTTTGTTTTTTGTTTGGTTGGTTGGTTGGTTTTGTTTGTTTGTGGGTTTTTGTTAAAGCAAGAAAGTCCTGATTTAACAATGTATAAAATTATATTGATTAACTCATGGGATTTTGATAGGGTTATAGGTATATACATAAACGTCACCCCAACTTCTCTTCATAAAAGAATAAATTAACATGGTTTAGGCTATTGGACCACAATGCTATTAGCTGAAAAGTCTTCCTGGACTTGGAAAAAATATCCATGTTATATAAATTGAAAAAGGAAGAGCACATAGAATTAGAACTTGTTATAATCTAAAAATTAGTTATACAGGTACACTTGTAAAATATATATTTTTAAAACCATCTAAGAATACTTTTACTTTTTATGGATCCCTTCATTTGTTTGTTTCAGTTGTTTGTTTCATTCTCAAATTTCATATTTGGCTTATGCTTTTTCTTAAAGTGTTTCCATGTATATAAAGGATGCCACAGTATAGTATGGGATACTGCTTTAAATCAATGTGTTCTTATCAAGAGTCTCAAATTTGGGGATTTTCGCAACTTTTCTGAGAGAATATTTCAAGTCTAATAAGCTCAGCTGATGAGGATGTTCTTCCCAACCTCCAACTGTATTTGTTTCCATTTATTTTCTATGATGTTACTGCTTGTCACACCATCTGCTCATCATTCTAATTATGGCTCCTCCCTTTGGTGTTTACAGACTTCAGATATTAAAATTATCTAGTCAGAACTCATATTGGCAAACTTTCATTCAATCTCTGATGAGAGGGCTGATCTTTATAAAATTCCACTGAAATCACTCACAATTGGTTAACAGAGGTTCTGTATTTGTGAACTTCAGTAGCCTGAGAAGTAGAGAATGAGTGCAAGCAATATCAGTATTGCCAAAACTGAATACACATAAATTGTGTTCAAAATGATATTTTTAAAAATATTTATCTACTATTACTAAAAGACACATAACTATTATTATACACACAGCTGTATTAAAATGGTCTAAATTACAAAGCATCCATTTTAAAAATTTTCATCTAATCTATAAACACATCCTGAGAAGGAAGAATTTTTTAAGGCAATGTACTGGGAAGAAGTCCTTACTTTTCACTGAGTCATTTTTTTGTGCAAAAATTCAGTATTTTATTATTTTTCTTTTTCATTTGAAAATTATGTTTGTATTTGAAAGCTACATTTTAAGAAAAAGATATAACTTTTTAGAAAGAATTCTACCTCTTTGTTCCTAAGCATCTGCTAGAATACACAAACTTTTAAAAATCTTATTTCAGTCATCCAGGAGAAAAAAAAAAAAAAAAAAAAAAAAAAAAAAAAAACAACAACAAAAGAACTCCAAACCATAACCAAACATCTGTTAAATCTCACTTAAATAGACAATAGAATTATTATGTCAGTAGTGACTTGATGGGTATCTGCAAATAATGAAGACTAGACTCCAGGGTCTTGAATACTAGCCTTCAAGTCAGAAAAACTGACTTTTTGGCTACACTGTTACTGATCTACTGTGACACCATGACTGTATTTCATCTCCCACATTTTATCGTTTGATTATAAATTAATTGGGCCAACAACTATTTATCCACATATAGAGAGTCCAACAGGCTTCTGAACTTGGATAAGACCACTAGATACTGTTATAATATTCCATTACTCTTCTGAGGTCAGATTGGTTGACCTAATGGACCTTCCCAAACAGCAAAATTAATAGTGACTGCTTCATAGCAATCAGTGCCAGTTTGCAAAGGATTTTTAAGGAGTAAAGAGGCTAAATTAATAGCAAATGTTATCTACATAAAATGATATGACCAGCGTTACCCTGATAATTTTTATTGCTCATCTCTCCAATGTACTGATGGAACCATTATATTTGCAAAACGGTTGCTGGCATTTCCCTTTGCTATCTCTGACAAGCTCTCTTGTGTCAATGCCATTGCTTTTCAGGGATGCACAACCAGTGTCTCCTTTTGTAGCAAACATGTTTCTAGCACACTCTTTGATGTATCCAATGATAGTGTCATGCATACTGACACATCATACCACTGCAGCGGTGGAAGCTATGTTTGTCTTAAAGTTTTGTCCAAAGCTTACTGACACTCCTTCTCAGTGGTGTTTTCAGATTTTTTTTTTTTAATTTTATTTTTTAATTTTATTTTTTTTCCATCAAGGTTGCATTTAGTAGGGAGACTTTTGTTTTTTTGTGTTTTTGTTTGTTTGTTTGTTTGTTTGTTTGTGTTGGTTTTTGTTGTTGGTTTGTTTGGTTCGTTGGTTGTTTTTTTTTGGTTTTGTGTTTGTGTGTGTGTTTTTAATAGTTTTAGCTTGATGTTGTGTTTGGATGCCATGGACAGATGAGAACGGTTCTCTTGTGGTTCGCTCATAGCCTGGATCACTTTCAGAAGTCTATCCCTGTCTAAGCAGCTGACTCACAAGATGAGGAAGGATGGATGGTTAGAGACTAAATTTAAGGATGTTGAACAGTCAGTGCCTATTATAAACAGTGTACTTGGTTTACAGCTTCTCTATAAATCAAGGTGACATCTTTCCCATCATCCATTTCAAGACCTGAAAAATTGTTCAGATAATATAAGTTGCTTAAATGCCTCAGGCAAAGAGGTGAAATCAAGTAATATTTCCTTAAAAAAAAAAAAAAAAAAATCTCATAGGAATGAGATTGAGCACACATATAAAATTTTTACATATGTATGATACATACATGACAGTTATCTCTTGGTCAAATTAGCATTGTATCGGGAGGTTCTGTAAACAAGGAATCTCATTTCACTATTGATTTTGCTTAATCAAGGAGCGTTTCATATTTTTTTGATCAACGTTCTACAGAAAATCAGATCAAAGAAATAGAATGAAGAAAGAAGACAGTGAAGCAGTGATTGTCTAAAACTGAAGTTCAGTTCTCTGACTGATCCTCAAATGATTTCTTATGTGGCTGTGGAGCAGATAATTCTCCATTTCTGCATCTCCAAGACTTAGTAGCACCTCAGTCTTGTGAGGCTGAACCAGATGGAAACTGAAAGATGCTCACGCAGACTTGTCAAAAGTAAAACACAAATGTCCAGTTCCTGTCTCACATGCCACAGTGGGATAGTACTTCCCAGGTCTGCAGTGCTTGTTTCATGCTTCCATGTGTCAACACCGCCAAGCAAACTGTCACTGAACTGCGGCTTCTCTGGAGCCATGGGTCACAGGGAAATCTTGTGGATGTGTGTTGAAACAAAAGGTAAAACTGTGCTATGCCAAGTCCCTGACTGCAGAATAGTTTTATGCCTCTTCACTAAGGACTGATAAGTCTCACATGCTAAAAGATAAGAAAGGTGAGATTTTTACTTCTTGGATGTGTTGATAATAGTAGTTTTGCATGCCTTAAAAAGTTTAGGAGAACAGATAGTTGCAAAAATGAAGTATCAAGCAATCCCTTAGGTGATTAATGTTCACACACAGAATATCCCACAGAGAATCGCACAGAATATCTATGTTGGAAAACACCTTGAAGATCATCCAGGCCAACCATTAACCTCACACTGACCATTCTCGACTACACCAGATCCCTCAGTGCTGGGTCAAACTGACTCTTAAACCCCTCCAGGGATGGGGACTCCACCACTGCCCTGGGCAGCCCATTCCCAATGCCCAACATCCCCTTCTGTAAATAAATGTTTCCTAATATCTAGTCAAAACCTTCCCTGGTGCAACTTGAGGCCATTCCCTCTTGTCCTGTCACCTGTCACTTGGTTAAAGAGGCTCATCCCCAGCTCTCTGCACCCTCCTGTCAGGGAGCTGTAGAGGGCGATGAGGTCTCCCCTCAGCCTCCTCTTCTCCAGACTAAACCCCCCCAGTTCCCTCAGCCGCTCCCCAGCAAACCTGTGCTCCAGACCCTGCCCCAGCTCCGTTGCCCTTCTCTGGACACGCTCGAGTCACTCAATGGCCTTTTTGGGGTGAGGGGCCCAAAACTGAACACAGGAATCGAGGGGCGGCCTCCCCAGTCCCAAGCCCAGGGCTCAGATCCCTTCCCTGTCCCTGCTGGCCACGCCAGTGCTGACACAAGCCAGGATGCCATTGGCCTTCTTGGCCCCCTGGGCACACTGCTGGCTCCTGTTCAGCCGGCTGTCAATCACCCCCCAGTCCCTCTCTGACTGGCAGCTCTCCAGCCACTCCTCCCCAGACCTGTAGCCCTGCTGGGGGTTGTTGTGGCCCAAGGGCAGCCCCCGGCATTTGCCCTCAGTGAAACTCCCCCAGTTGGGCTCAGCCCATGGCTCCAGCCTGGCCAGGTCTCTCTGCAGAGCCTCCCTGCCCTCGAGCAGATCAACACTCCCACCCAGCTGGGTGTCACCTGCAAACTGACTGAGGGTGCCCTCCATCCCCTCCTCTGGGTCATCAGTAAAGATGTTAAACAGGAGTGGCCCCAACACCCAGCCCTGGGGGACACCACTCGTGACCGGCCGCCAACTGGATTTAACTCCCTTCACCACAACTCTCTGGGCCCGGACATCCAGACAGGTTTTACCCAGTGAAGCGTGTGCCCATCCAAGCCACGAGCAGCCGGTTTCACCAGGAGAATGCTGTGGGAAACGGTGTCAAAGGCCTTGCTAAAGTCAAGATAAACAAAATCCACAGCCTTTCCCTCATCCCATATGCAGGTCACCCTGTCGTAGAAGGAGATCAGGTTAGTCAAACTGGTCTTATCTTTCATAAACCCATGTTGACTGATCCTGATCATCTGTATGTGTTGTGTGACGATACTCAGGATGAGCTGCTCCTTCAGCTTCCTGGGCACTGTAGTCAAGCTGACAGGCCTATAATTTCCCAGATCATCCTTCAGACCCTTCTTATATATGGGCATCACACTGGTTGATTTCCAATCTGTCGGGATCTCCCTGGTCAGCCAGAACTGCTGGTAAATGGTTGCCTACAAGACTAAAGCATGTTTTGGATCTAACGGATCCAATTTATATAGATAAAGTTCATTTAATTCTCAAATACATAATGAGGCAGTGCACTGGGTAAAAGGTACATCTGTAGGCATATTCACACTAGAAGCACAGCACAGAGGGTTCAAAATTAGCAACCAGAGCTGAATGTAACTGAAAGCAATCCTTGCTGCTTCAGTTACTGAAGAGGAGGACTTTATAACTCATGTTCAGTTTTGTGCTAGTGCAACTTCTAGAAAACCATCAAATAGGTGTAAGTTGCACTGCATCAGGCACCCGCACCTAGCTCAGTAAGGCTGTGTGCCTTTACATCACACTCACCATGGCATGGTAGAAACATGTCTTAGAAAACTGTTTCACAAGTCTACCCACTTCTGAGAAACTTGCCCCACAGCTCTCCTGAAATGGTCCTCACTGCCAGTGTCACTCACTGGTAATCATCCCTCTGTGAGTCTGAACCGAAAAGTATGTGAGTTAGTTACAGATCCTGATTGTGGTAGTTGGTTCTTATTTCAAGCTATAAAGACTTGTGCTATTTTCCTTTCAATAGACCTTCCTAATGTAAATCTAGTATCACCCAAAATAGGAGGCAGACACCAGCAGTCCTAAGGGATGTATCAGAGCCATCTGAAGGATGCTTTAAAATTTGTGCAAATGCTGATGACTTCTCTGAACCGCCCCAGGACTTACAGGGTCTGTCCTATTAATCCTGCTTCAGACGTCGAATGGGACAACTAATAATTATGCTCTGTATTTAGAAACAATCCTACTTGTCTAATTCCTGCCATTTTTCCCTCTTGTCCTTTTATCATTTGCAATATTTGCATGAAGACAGGATCTTCATTTCAGAGGAGTCCATCTGCTCTGGTTGCTCATTGTCTTCCTGAAGTTATAAACCTCTATTTGCAACATCATAATCCTCACCACAGCAACCTGCGGTGAGGTCACAAGTGGAGGATTGTGACTTCAGGTGGGGAAATGAGCAGCAGGAACAGATGAACTGTTAAGAAGCAGAGATCCCATTTTCATTGCAAATGTCCTTTGCATTAAAGAATGAAGCTAGAAAAAGCAGCCAAGGGAGGACACTGAAACAGAAAACCGTGCACATAGAAAGCATATTCAAATGCCTTAAACAGTTGCAAATGGTGAACTTGCTCTTGGAAGAGCAATATCTTAAGATGTAAAACAATTACCTACTTCCAATCACACTAAGAATTGACGATGAACAAAAAAACCCCCTGACTTAGAAACCTTCCCTTCCCCTGTCTCTTAT
>NW_020799142.1:29174363-29190578 GCF_003259725.1 Athene cunicularia
TTTTTTTTTCTCAATTTTTAATGGTTAATGTGCCAGAGCCAAATACATCCGTGGTGTTTCGTGGGGATGGGGTGGGTGGGAGGGCATGCTCTTTGTGGGCTGTTTTAAGAAATGTCCTCTCTAAAGCTGGGAAGGAAGAAATTTTGTGTCAACACACTTTTCAAGAACCACTGCAACTGAAGAAAATAAATCTTTTACTTACCCATCAATTGTTAACTTGCTTGTTCCCATGATATAAGGAAGAAGAAAATGCTATACAGATGCCACAGTCTATAATAACATAAGTAACAGGAAGATTTTAGACAGAAGGAAGGGAAGGTCAAATTCACTTAAGCAAACAGTCAAGGCAAAAAAATGTATTTAAACTTTACATGAAGACATGGTGTTTTATTGCATTTTAGGTTATTGCCATTTGGTGATGGGCTCTCTCCCAATATATATATATACCATATTTATACGGTAGAGTGGAAAGGAAACTTTTCAAAAACAATACAGGTCTGATTAACTGCTTGGGTGCCACATGTTAATGTGTCTTTGCAGCTATGAGTTTGTATAGTTTGAAAAAGGAAGACCTTTGGTCCAAGCCACTTGTATTAATTAATGGGACAGATTAGGATCTTGCCATTAGATTTTTTTTTTTTCACCCCAATATAAGCCTATTCAAATGGTTAGGGATCTGAGGATCTACATCTTAAAACATTAGTGACAGAGGGGTGACTAAGTGATGCAGAAGGGTATTAAACCACATTCAAAGGATGGTAGAAACTGATGAACCTTGGTGTTACTTGTCAGCCTGTATTTGACCTAGTATTAGTATCTTGAACTTAACACCTATGAAGATGAAGCCTACATTTGTGTAAATAAGTGGTAGATAATGAATGCTCTTTCTTGACTACAGCTTTCCAAATACGTTAGTAAAGTCAATACTCCAGTGGTGTATGTTTTAAAGCTTGCAGTGGTGGGAGATATGCATTGAACAGCAGGAAATACTGAGCTTAAAGAACAGCCTGAAGTCCTAGAGGCATCCACAAAGACAGATTTTATCCCTTTATGCCACTTGAGTGAATTAAAGGAGAAATAAAGGAAGGAGAAATGACTCTTTAAAGAAGCCACTAGGAAAAGAACTCCACTTTTAATAGAAAATATCCATAAAAGGCATGTAACAGCCTTAGCCCCTGTATATGGGAGTTCCAGATAAATTAGGAAGAAGCAAGGACATGACATGGAAAGACTGTCATTCAGCTTTTCTCTCTGCCCCAAGGTTTCTTAGAATCCAAAGAAACAAAATAAACCACCTTACATTGGCGTGAAAGTCCATGAAGACTCTAAATAACTCTTGAACACCAAGAGTACCAAAACTCTTTTTTTCATATACTCTTTTCCTCCCCCTGTGATCCATGAACAAAAGGTGAAGCTCAGGATTTCAGTTGTTTTGTAATACCTGAACAAGCAACACGTATGCTATGTAATCAGTTCTCAAGATCTTTCCCTGTATGTTGTGCCCTTGCAGTAACGTGCTTTCTCATTATTTTTTTAAACTTCAGAATAAAGAACCAACGTCCCCTTTTCTTCCCATCCTAAAATCTGCATTGTTTTGCAATATAAATATGTTATGTTTATAAATACAAATGGAAAACCACTTTTTAGGTGTTTGAAAAACTATGTCTGATATGCTGGTCCCTGCAAAGGGATGTCAAGTCATTGAAAAAAATATTTTCCCAATTTTTTTTGGGAAAATGTCACCAAGGTGGCCTTTCCAAGTCAGGTTGTCATTGCTGTGTCAGTAGAAGCTTATTCTTTTTTTCTCATATACATACCCCACTTAAATTAGTATTGACAGTGACATTTGAAATGTTGTATCTCTTTTTTCTCAGCTGGAACTGTGCTGGCAGTTCTTCCTGTGGAGAGTTTTGCAGTAAACTGCTGAAAATCTGCAAACTTTCTAATTTTTTTGACACAGAGTCTTCAAGACACACACACACACATGTACATCTTTCTTTTATAATGAAGCTAGTTTTCACACTCACAGAACAATGAGTTACCAAAGTCAACATAATCTGAGGCAGAAAACAATAAGTTAGCAAACAATAAGTTAGCAGGACATTTTCTTCTGCCTCACCATTTTTATTTTTTTTTTTTAAATGTGAAAACTTCTACATAGTAACAGATTTCTTGTTTCTTTACTGTCTGTTCTATGAGTATATGTGAATACCAGGATCTGCTTGTAAGCTTAGATGTCCAACAGTACACACATACCTTCTGGTTTCATGCAGAAGGTACTTCCTACACAGAAAAATAGTTCATCATGCTCAGAATTATTTCTTGAAATCCTAAAATATTTCACTGATGAGAACAGAAGGTGGCTTTTTAAAATGTATCAAAATATGAAAATAAGCATCTGAAGGTGATCTAGAAATGCAGTTAAAAGAGTTAGACTCCTAATTCCATTTGGTCTCCAAAAGTAGTTACATACTTTTCTAAATCCTATTAGGTGTCTCCCTGCACTTTGGAACCTAAATGCAGCTGTAAATCTGACTGTCAAGCCGTTTCTTACAAGAAACTGGGAAAGTGCCTTTTCTATTGTATAATTACTTCCATGCCAATCCATGAATGAGGAGACACATGTTCCTAAATCTGTCATTGATGCAGATTAAACATCCCAGATTGTTTGTCAGACCTGGGTGACACTTTAAGAGAAAACTAAGTATTCTATTGTTAGGGAAAAGAAATGGAGGGAAAAAAAAACCACTAAACAAAACAAAACAACAACAAACAAACAAACAAACCAACCCCAACAATTGCACCAAGATTTTTTTTTCCAGGTTAAATTAGAATATTTTTTATAAATGTGTATCTATCTATTCATCCACCACTTCATAATAATTTTTGAACTACTTGATGTAGTGACAACATTCGTAGTTTTTATAAAATAGCTAGATAACAAAAGGAGTGAGAAAGCATTATTTACCCCTTTGAGGGTGAAGCAACCATGCAAACTTGCCTCTTATGACACATGAGAAAACCAGTACTGAGATCCAAATTTATTCATGTCCTATCTTCAGGAAAATCTTCAGTCAGAACTCATCTCTTGTTAGAAAGCCCAACAGCATGCCACAGAGCTGTAGGAAACCAAGCATCACATACTCTATCACCAGGGGATGGTATGTTTTTCATCTGTTGAGGTTGTTCAGGATTGTTGCCAGGTGTTTTCAGAGCAGATAGGGCAGTTAGAATCAATATGCTTTGTCCTCTGCTCCTGTGATGTATCTCAAGAAGGTTCTGTAAGGGCCCTTTTGAATAGTATCGTTTAAGATAACATACTTACTTGGCAAACAAGTCATCTTTCATGACTGACAGAGAAAATGCATTCCACAAATGTTTTTCTATGCATCTGCTTTCTATATTCATTCACTGGCCATGTTCCTAACTCCACTGGTGTCAAAGATTTTTATTTTTGGGACTCAGATTATCTGTCAAAGAAAGTGGGATCTTTCTCAGGGTAGAGGCACATCTAGCCTGAATTTTAAAAGAAATTGGACAGACATCTTACAAAATTCCCCTTCATGCCACCAACTGGGCAAGAGCCTTTTCACAGTGTTCTTGGATTAGCATTCAATGAAGTGCATTGATGGCTTTCAATCTATTCCTTGGAAATATTTTGATTCTGAAATCATTATGGCTGTGAGACAGGGTAAATATGGCACCTAACTTCACTCCCAGGTAGATAAACTGTAAACCAGGGCATATCTGGAAGAGGTTTTGTTGTTATTGTTGTTCTTTCATATGCAGCTCAGTGTGCCTTTGAAGAACATCAATAGATTTCTTTGATTCTGGACCAGCAGTGCTAAAATACTCAATAGATGATTGAATAGGATGGGTTGTGGGGAAAGGTTTGTCAGCAGCAGCTTAAAGCAAAATACAAATATTATACTAGCAGATATTTACAGATTTCCTCTATCTGCCTGTAAGACTCTAAACTTTGGGGGTGGGGGGAGGGTGTAGGGTGGGGTGGGTGTCTTACATAAAAGTGTGAATTTGAGCCATTTGTTTCTCTCAGGTATATAACAAGAAAAATCAACCACCACAAGTGTGACCCTCTTTTCTATACCTTTTAAATATTTGATCTTCCAAAGCTTCTCTCTTTCTTGCTGGGCACTGTCAGATTCAGAGCTTGTAATTTTAAGTCTGTTTAAATGTTCTTTATTGTCAGTCATTTTTACATATACACCCCCCAAAAACCAATTTGCACATGCACAAACACATAAAAAGTAGTTATCTTTATTTGCTGATCAGATTTTAGCAAAGATTTTAACAAAGGCGAAAACAAGCCAAAAAAACTACCTTTCTTTTCACCTCCTCCTGTTTCAACATATTGGGGATACAAAAGCTTTCCTGACCTCAAAGGACTCTTCACTTGTCTTGAAAAGGATATTTTTTTCAGACTGTTCTACTTAAGCTTCTTTTTAGTTATTTGCAACTTCACAATCCCATTCACAAACTGTTGCCATGGTAAATAATTATATCACAGATGAATTGTGTATGCTCCCACTTCATGGCTGGAAGAGAAATTGTAAAAGGAGAGGAGAGAATGAGAGAGAGAGATAGAGGAAAAAATCAAAATACTTTAAAATTACAGGGGAGAGAGTTGAGAAATGATTGCCTCCTCGTTAACATAATTAACTCCATGAATTATAAATTGGTATTAGAACTTCTGACAAAAGGAGTAATTATATTTACTTATGTAAAATTAAACAATACCCCCAAAAATTAATGGGATTCACCAGAAGCTCTGTTAATATTATCATAAAATTCAGAGATCCAAATAGTTCTGACTCAGAAGTGATTTAAGCAGTATAAACTTTAGTGCTTCTTAGATTTGGATAGAGTGAACATGTTTCCTCAGTGGTTTATAATCAAACTGTGGCAAAAAGCACATAAAACCACCAATTCTTCAGACAAGGGAGTACTAATATACAGAGACAGCTGGATTCTTCCTAAACAGGGACTACTCACAGGTAACTTTTTGTTTTTACAGAGAATTTGTACACACACACGCACACACAGAGCTATATGCAGCTACACAGACACGTCTCATGGGAAGAATAAATCCTGCAGTTGATCTCTGAACTCTGAGAGAACAACGTGGATATAACAGATGCAACTGTAAGGCGAGAGTTAATCTAAGCCACTGGTTTGCCTTTGATATTACCACTCCCATAAGTATATATATTTCCTTCTGTATAATGCACATCAACCTCATGAACAGGATAATTCTTGTTTCAATTAGATATACAGAACTCAGAGCTTAGTCTGACAAGTTTAGCCAGGTTTCTTCTGGAATCAAGAGAGAGAGAGCAAGCTGAAACCAGTAATTTGGCCAATCTAAAATAGGCTCCGTAATTGATATCTTTGACTGCTTTATGGAGATGCCATTCTTGGTCTTCTCTCAAGTTAAATGACAGTTTGTTGGTTTGGGTGTTTTTTGGTTTTTTGTTTGTTTGTTTGTTTTGTTCTGTTTTCATTTCCGAACTCCTATCTAATTTGCCTAGTTATTCATTGTATTGCAAATATCCAGCAGCATTTTCTTTTCCTCTTAATAGCTTAAACTGTTGTCCATGCCCCAACACTTTAACACTTCACATTTGCTACCTGGGTTTACCTATTTATTTATCTATGCTCCTATTTATTTATTTTTTTTCACTGTTGCCCTTATTTCTTTCCCGGCAGGAAGCACTCATGCAATCCTACATGCGCTGTGATGCATCATTCATGAGGTTTCAGCCATAGGTCTATAAAGTAGTAATAGGATCTCTGAAGCTAAAGTTGGCCCACTGAGCAATAGGCATTGTGACCGGCTCTCTTCAGAGGGAGAAATTGTCAGAGATGGTGTAATGTGTTAGTCTTAAGGAAGTTGCCCATTTTAATTGTTCATGGGTGCAGTATTTACCCAGGTTCCAAAGCTGTTTCCCTAGGTCCAACACCAACCAGGTGTCTATAGCCTGTTCAGCTCACCAACCCAGTCAGATATTTTCAGCTTTAGATGAGTGATCAGCTTTGAAATTCAATAGCCCCACCCAGCCCTGGACAAATTGCACTCAGGGACTGCATTTAAGTTTCAACAGGTTTTTGTATCCTGTATGAATCCTTCGTTTCCCATCCTGATGAGATATATAGAAAAGAGAAGTCATTTCACCCAAGGCTTCTCTGCATTTAGTATTTCACCCAGGGCATTAATTTCAATTTTAATATTTCTAGACTACTTTTTTTTTCCCCCTGCTCTCTCTTTCTTTCTCACAACTTTGTATATGCCAAAAGCCTTACCTGCCAACTGTTAAGAAAAAAAAAAAAAAAGTGATTTCTATTGAATAGTGCACTTTGGAATGAAAGAAAACATTGTATAAACGAGGCTGAGGAACTCGTTCACCTATGCCTATATTACTGTGAAATCAATTATGCAGGGCTCTTTCGAAAGTTACTGATTGTAGCAAATTGAATGGCCTCCATTTCAGCATAATTTGGAGAGGTTGATGTAATCAGAGACCTTACACCATGGTGAGATACAAGATTCGTGATATTCAGATGGGAAAAAGGCTACAATGGTTAAGCTTATTCTGTACTCTCCGCTTACAGGCTGTAATGCTTTCATAAGTACAAATGAAATTGTTTTGATGAAGGTGGAGATGGTTCTAAGGGACAGGGAAAGGGGAGAAAAAGAGAGAGGAGTGAGAGAAAAAAAACCAACCAACCAAGAGATACCAGGTTGTTTGAAACCAAGGTACTATACTGTTAGGTGAGGCGGCAGTGGAATCTAATCCTTAGCATAATTGGTTGCAAAAGAAACACTTTAATATCAAATCTTGAGTTGTGCCCCGGAGCTGCAGTTCAGGTTTGCATGAGCTACATGTAAGTGCAGGTAAAGGCATCTTTTTTTTTTTTTTCTTTTCCTTTTACAAATGTAAATTCTATTTCAGTCTGTCAGAAATTTTGGGGGCAAAGTAATTGCTCTTCAGCTTATATTTGAAGATATTCTTCTCTGGGAAGTTTTGTCCTTCTAAAAGTAATAACAAACAAACAAACAAACAAACAAATGGAATAAAATAACTAAACAACAAAAATAAATTCACAACAAAATCCATCTCATAGTGTCAGCCTGTGGCTCAGTGTTCTGTGATGTGTGGATGTTTATTAAACCAGTGATGATATTATATAATGACATTTTACTTGTACAAACAATCTTTTGGGTAAGTGTCACAGAAGAAACAGACAGAAAGCAGTGGAAAGTTAAGTTGCTGGAATAGAGGGGAAGGGATAATAGCACTTTGGCTTCCTTATTTCTCCAAGCACTAGAAAACTTCACATTCCAAACCTAATCTTGAGGTGAATTTAATAATTTAGATTTGTGTCTCTTTATAAATGAAATTACACTTACATGTTCCAAGATCATTTTTGGAGAGGAAAACTAAAAGACTTCATTCTTGCAGTAAAATCTGGAATGAGCAGTTCAAATCACTTTTTATCGTGTTCAGTTCACCTAAGCTAGGATCCCCCAGTGCCACTTGTCACTTTAAAGCATGTGATTTCTGCCTTCCCCCAGTCTGTAAATTACAACTAATAACACTTCCTTAATCTGCAGTAATTATTCGCATTCTTATTTATTTGGAGGTAGGAATTAGACCATAGAATTTCTATATAAAATACCAAGCACATCATAACACATCCCTCTCCTTATTGCTCAGGCCATCTACAATACTTTAATAAATGAAACTCTCATTTCTAGATTTTTCCATTTACAACACTAAGCAGCTTTTCAGTTTTTCAGACTTAACATAATTTGAGTATAGAAGCAGTAAACTTGTCATAGAGAATATTATAATGTCACCTTGAGAATTTTTTTCAGTTTAGTCAAACCTAAATAAATGAATAAATTCTTTTATTTGATTTTCAGTGTTTGAAAATGTAAAGAATTATTGCTTTGTTCTCTATGCTTATGTGAATTCCTAAAGAATAAAGAGCAAACATACAAAGTTAACCATAAAAATTTTAAAGGAATAATTATGATTTTTTTTTTTTTAAGTTATCTGAAGCTGGAAACCTGGATCTTACACATACCATATTGCTTCAGAAATTCTCATTTCATGCAGATCTCTCAGTTTAAAAAGCTCTCTGCAGTGGCCCAATATTTCAACTGTTATGATATTGGTATCCAACTTTTCTCTAATAACAAACAAGTTAGGAAAATAATTAATGATGGAAATCTGAAATCCTGGGCCTTGATCCAGAAATGCTTACTGGTTATGTCCCAAGTGGCTGGAAGTTCATAATATTTTCTATAGGATCCATATTTACTCAGTTACTTTTCCTACTTACTAAAAAAGGAAAAACTACTTCTTTCTGGGCACATAAATATTCTTTCTTTGCATGACCAAATTACTCTGTAGTGTAGGTGGCTATAATGCCTTCCCAGGGATGAAAAATTAAGGAATCTTTATATTTAATACAGCACCCTGACTATAAATTTAATACAAAATTTAAACAGAATAAAAGGATAGACACATTATTGATTCTTGACTGAGATTATATGTAAAGATAAAGAAATGTTATTATGCTGATAGGAAGTTTGGCAGAAAGGAGTCACAACATCCTCTGTAGTCTTCATACGTAGAAACTAGAACTAGTGTGTTGGTTATCCAGAACCTTTATATTTACAATCATAAAACTGTAGATATAAATTTTCCAATAGGTCCTTCTTGGAAACTATTGCAGTCCTAGGGATGAAATTCCCTAAAACATCCTCTGTGTCACTATATGCCAACTGACATATCGCTGACACTTTGATATCTCAATACCATTATAGAAAATAGATTAAAAATTTCAAATGTAGAATATCTAGAGAAACACTTAAACCAAACTTTTCAGTTACTAAAGACATTGAGTTAGAAATTGTCTTATTCTGTTTCAGATCTGAAGAAGTGTTTGTATGTCCAAAATAACATGTACTGCAGAAGTTTCTCAAATAATAGATATTGCCTCTTCCTATAAACATTGCTTTGCCTCAGCTACTGAAGGTCATTCCTATCTGCAGCTGACTTGTTGCCTCCTTAGCTAAATTCTTTCCCAAACATCTCAAAATAAAGTCTGATTTATTTTACTCTTCTATTTCCTTCACTAAAAAGATTAATCCAGAAAGCTTTCTGTAACTTTCAATTATAACTAGTTCTCCACCTTCTCTATTAGTCCTTATTGCATGTGAAGGAAAGAGAAAAATAAAAGGTTACAGCTTAACTTGGAAATTACATACAACAAATACAATTGAATGGCAGCTGGATGATGAACCATCTACGATATAGAATTCCTATTAACTTCTTCAGCCCATAAACCTGGAGTAGTCCATACAGTTCCTAAGTGGAGAAACAGCTAAGCCACTCATCCTTCTGCCTGAAAGATTCCTTGGAAAAAATTTCTCATTTGTCTGAATTTCACTCTGCTGTTAATTTGAAAGGAGTTGGGGGCAAAGGGGAGGAAAGAAAAACATCAAAAAATTTAAAAGCCTGCTTTAAAATTTTACAAGGGGGAAAATGACGATAAAACAAGATAAAAAAAAAAAAAAAAAAAAAAAAAAAAAAAAAAAAAGTACTATATAACCCAAATAGAAACATGTCTCTTGAAAAGAAATATCTCACAAGCTCATAAACAGTGAGGCCAATGGTCATGAACGTAGCAGATGTTTATTGCCTCATGCACCCTCTGCTACTTTGGGATAATCACTTAAATATTGCCAAATCCACTTTGAATTGAAATTAGCTTCATATTTTCTTTCATGATTATTCCATTAAAAAAATCATATGATTAACCAATTAAACAGACTGTGAGAAGGGGAGAAAAAAAAAATACAGGAGAAAAAAAACAGTAGGAGAGCAATAGCCTTTAATATTTTCAATTAAGATGCAATGCCACAAATAAAAGAGGCTTACATTTTCATTTTATGGGCACCTATGGAGAGCATTATGACACAAATGACTCAGAGAAAGGTAATCATTTCAAAATATATTGTAACGGAGAACTGTAAACACTGCAGTGTATTAGCTTCGATGGCATGTGATGAAAATACCAAGTTTCCAGAAGCGCATTCGGTTCAATATTTCTTAGGCCACGCATTTGCAATGCATGTCTTCTTTTATGGGAGCCAAAGCAATGTCCTTACGGAGAGCAAGGCCCACCGTTACGGAGGAGCCTGCTCCTTGAGCTGTGTTTACGTGTCATACTGGCTTTTGAATTCTACCCAGATACATCAGGATGAAGCACCAAGCTGTGGAAGAGGTTTTGAACACTATGCAATCCCATGAAATCAAGTGAGGCTGCTCTGAATGAGCCATGGACAGAGAGCGTGTGATGGGTTGACCCTGGCTGGATGCCAGGTGCCCACCAAAGCTGCTCTATCACTCCCCATCTTCAGCTGGACAGGGGAGGGAAAATATAATTAAAAGCTTGTGGATCAAGATGACAGGGAGAGATCACTCACCAATTATTATAATGGGTAAGTCAAATTTGACTTGGGGAAATAAACTTAATCAAATTTAATCAAATTATAACAGGATAATGAGAAATAAAACCAAATCTTAAAACCTTACCCTCACCTATCCCCACTTTCCAGGCTTAACTTCACTCCCAATTTCTCTATCTCCTCCCCAAGAGGTGCAAGGGGGATGGGGAATGATGGGCTTTGTGGTCAGTTCATCTGTTGTCCTTGTTGCTCTTTCCTCCTCAGAGGAAGGACTCATCACACTTCCCCTGCTCCAGTGTGGGGTCCCTCCCACAGGAGACAGTTCTCCATGAACTTCTCCAAGGTGGGTCCTTCCCACAGGCTGCAGCTCTTCACAAACTGCCCCAGCGTGGGTCCCTTCCATGGGGTGCAGCCCTTCAGGAACAGACTGCTCCAGCGTGGGTCCCCCACAGGGTCACCAGTCCTGCCAGCCAACCTGCTCCAGCGTGGGCTCCTCTCTCCAGAGGGCCACAGGTCCTGCCAGGAGCCTGCTCCAGCGTGGGCTTCCCACGGGGTCACAGGCTCCTTCGGGCACATCCCCCTGCTCTGTTGTGGGGTTCCCCATGCACTGCAGGTGGGTCTCTGCTCCACCATGGACCTCCATGGGTGCAGGGCACAGCTGCCGCACCACGGGCTGCACCACGGGCTGCAGGGGAACCTCTGCCCCGGTGCCCGGAGCACCTCCTGCCCCTCCTCATTCTTCACCCACCTTGGTGTCTGCAGAGTGGTCTCTCTCACATATCATTATTTTCTTTGGCTACAATCACCATTGAGCAGCATCATATTTTTCCTTCTTAAACAAGTTCTCACAGAGGTGCTATGACCACCGCTGATGAGCTCGGCCCTGGCCAACACAAGGTCTGTCTTGAGGCTGGCTGGCATTGACTTTATCAGACATAAGGGAAGCTTCTAGCAGCTTCTCACAGGAGCAACCTGTGTAGTCCCCCCACAACCAAAAGCTTAGCACGCAAACCCAATGTAGCAGAAAACCACATATTTATCAACAAAATGTCAGCTAGGAGCCAAATATCAGTGCCCATATAGAATTTGAAGAAGTCAAGATGAGTTTATCAGACATCCTTCCATCCCTAAATCCCAGACAAAACCTTCATTAACTTCTTTATAATAATGTCCAAAAAACTGTATTAATTCCAGAAACACTAGGGTTGAGTTTTATCAAGGAATTATCACTTCCACAAAACTCTAGTAAGCAAATTGATTTTCATGCCTTTTTTTTTTTTTTTTTTCCCCCAATTTAAATGTATTTATCACTTCAGAATTTTAACCTTTTTTTTTTTTTTTTTTTTTTTTTTTTTTTTTTTTTTAATAGGACAAATCTCAGGACAGTACTTATATTGACCTTCTTTGACAAAATATTTTTCTTTCTGTCTTTTTTCCCCCCCTCTTTTGGAACACCATACTTTTCCCTTCCTAGAAAAATGTTTGCAAAATACAAAAAAAGGGTTTATCTTCTTCCTTAATACTTCACTAAATGATATCCCACTACTTTGCTGTCAAGAAAACATACACCAAGACTTTTTGTTGCTTGTAGCTATGAGGTAGCTTCAGAGGGCATTAATTTCAGGAAAGGTTTTATCTTGACCCTACCAGGATACTTCATTGATCTTGTCAGTCTCCTCTTTTTAATTAAAATATTAAAGGGAGTGTACGATGATACATAGGAAAGTACCTTTGGGTGACTCCATCTTCCTTGTTAATGGAAAAAGAGATGTCAGGTGAAGCAATGAGCAGCTCATTAGGAATGTGAATAAAGCAACAACTGGGACTGAAGTCTGAAACAAAAACGTCATTAGAGATGGATGAATTTGAGGGCTGAAGTGGAGGAAGGAACTTTGTTGTTATTTTGCATATGCCTGGTAAGAAAATTTGTTATTTCATTTCTCTCTCTGTAAACCTCCCCGGGAGATTTTTGATATTAAATTCCAGCTCCTGACTAGTGTCCATGAGTTGCTTACTGCAACATTGTTCCTTCTTTTAAAATATAACCCAAGGGAAAGATGTCTCTGAGTGTGAATGGTAGATGAAACTTAGGATCTGACACAAAAGACTCATCACCGTCCTTTGCTATTTTGCCAGGAAGGTCACGTTTTTGACCAGCATTTTTGAAGTCCAAATATTTCAACTAGAGATCAAGTTATTTAACTGAACAGTAAAAGGTCATATTTTCAATATCATGAGTAAAAATTGTATGATTTTGAATCAAAAGGAAATTGTCATGATTAGTGTATAATGACAGTGGAGATCTTCACTACTGAGTCACTCTGTCAGCTTGGATGTTTCTGAGCAAGATATTCTATAATGGAAGCAATATTTATGTATTTTACACTTACTAGAAAAAGATTTTGTTGATATATTAGCAATTAGTTGGTCAGACTGACAACAGATATATGCAAGTGTAACCAGTGGGGATACTGGCCAATGATACAAATAGATGTCCACATCCACCAACAGGAGGATAGGTGTTGCAAGGGATTAACACTGTGCTTAAAATGATTGCTTCATTAAACCGCAGATGTGAGTTCTTAACAATGGTTTGGGATGCTCTAATATTAACATTTGCAGGAGTGGGTTAGTTTCAGATTCAAATGAGAATCAAGTCCTTTGCACCTTATATATGTATTCATTTAGATCAGGCAAAAGGGAATGCTGCTTTGGGAAAAGCTGAACTCTGACCTTCAAAATGGTGACAAATCCATGAGCAGAGAGGTTGATCGTATGAATTACTTATTTAGTCAGTTCTAAAGCCTGTGGAAAACCTTCATACCAACATTCCTGTCATTCAAGCTGAAAGAAACAGATTTTGGATACACCTAAATAGAACCCAGTAAAGATGCCTCTTGGACAGATTACTTGGAAAGTAATGGTTGAGGAAAATACTAGTGGCAAGGGATGTAGTGGAGAATAAGGAGAATATTCTCAATTTTTGACCCTGAGCTTGGTGAAACGTTATCAAGTGTTAGTTTATTTGTTTTTGAGGGAAAGAGTTCAAGGAACAAGGTAAAGCTAGAGTATCAGTGACAAAGGTACATGCTTGTCAAGGGCATAATTCATAAGCAGGCACTAGACATAATTACTCAGTGACATATGCATTGTTTCAGTACAGGGAATGAAAATAAAGAAGAGACATTAATCAGAATGATAATCAGTCAATGATGCAATAATGGTGATCTAGCTGTACTCACTTAGAACACCTCATGTCTAGGAAAATATCCAGGTAGTCACCATTTTCATACTGATTATATCATGAAAAATGAGGGTAATGATTCAGGTTTGGCAGCCACAGGGTTCTCCTGTGCTGAGAAACTAATAAATGGACACTAAATCTTGATATACTTATCACATTGGGGCTGTCAGGAGTGCATAATCTTCTCCAGAAAAGTTTCCTTGATCATTCAGTGCACCACAGTTTACTTTTCCCACTTGACTAGCACTTTAATAGCATAAAAAATACTTAGTACTACATTAACACTTCATTTGGATATAACATTTCTGACACACTGAAATAGTATCTCTTTTCAATAGCAGAAGGTGCCTTAACAAGGACGGGCCAGACTGTAATTTGGGCAGTATTATTTGCACTATAGGGACACAGTGGAGTCCCTTATGAGGTCCTTGAATTTAAATTTTGGCACAGGCCTGTTACCAGTTGGATTGAATCTGGGTATATTTTTTTTTTTTTTATTCTCTCCACCTGCTCTACATACTGAACGAGAAGAGTTATTACTTGCTTCTGCCATCGATGAGAGTGAAGTTCCTTCCCTGCTCCTCCAAGCAGGAAGATAACAGGGCAGTTATAACTGTTAAAGAGAGTGCTTCCATTTTGGAAAGCTCAGCTGTCAGAAACTAGATGTAAGTAACTTAACTTTCTCTAAAACATTTTGCCATAATTTGATTTTTTTTTTTTTCCATAATGGCAACCACGAAGCTGAAAATGAATGGTCACAATTGAAAATACTCATTTATAAACTAACATAAACTAATTTTGAGCAAGTACAGAAAACTTAAGAGCTACCACCCCCTCTAATGAAAAACCTCTTATCTCTGGGATATCTTTACGATTTTTTTTTTTTTTTTTAGGTTGGTTTTTTTTTGTTGTGTTTGGTTTGGTTTCATTTTGAGTTGATTGGTTTTATGGAAGAGAAAGAATATATCAGAAGACCTGTCAAGTTTCTTGTACCTCCAGAAAAATATAATTACTATGTTCCTCTGCTATCACAGCATCTAAAACTTTGGAGGAGTGTGTTGCTTATGCAAAGAGACAGAAGAAAGTTAGGAGGCATTTCCTAGTTTTTTTATTGCCTCAGACTTTCTGGAATGATAGATTCTTGATAAGGTTTTTGATGTTGTTTCATATGTATTGTATGAACCTGGATTGAGAAATATTTCATATTTCCATTAAAAACCTGAATGAAAACAGAGAATTTTCCCATTCAGTTTCATTCTTGACAATCAACAAACTGTACAACCATAGGCATGGAAATAATTGTTCAGGCAGTAGTTCATGCTGAAGGGACAAAATAATGTAGAAACGTATATTTTCAAGGGACTCATGAAAATCTTCAGACATACTCAGTGTCGATAAAGTCTCAGGTGGATTTTGAGATGAGTTTGTCTGAAAACACTGCAGGAAATTCTCTATGAAGATTTTTGAAGGAATACTGTACAAGTCCTTCCAGCAATGTGTTGTTTACTGTGACATGAACTGAGAAGGCATTAGGGGAAAGGAATGAACTTTCAGATTTATTTACTGTGATTTCTGATTTCTCTACCTAATTCCAACCAGGAAGAATGTAATCATATAATCAGTTCTTCCTCCACACACCTAAAGTGATAGTACCTCTATAAAGTATCTCTTAGATATCTGATGTGTTTTTCCAGGTCAAATCCATATAAATACTCCCGTATTACTTCTTATTTATGTACATGTATGTGCTTGGGTTAAATAGAACAATACTACTCCAGAGATGTATTACTCTCTTCATAATTCCACTGATGCATCCCACATCTTCTCAGGACATGTATTACCCCTGTGAAGGACCCATTCTCTCTTACCTCTTTATCTGTTCTTAATAAACACATTATAAGGCTTTGTGTGGGTTTTTGGTTTTAGCAAACCTGTCCAGATAGTTTCAATAACATGGGGTGATACAAAACCCATTGCTTTTAAATTCTACTTTCTTCTCCTCCAGTCCCTAACTTGCAGAACCTATTTTCCCTCTTTATATTCCCCATGTATCAACCACTGAAATATCTTGTGAGAGAATGAAACCAACTAATTCTCTGTTTGATTCCTTGGCTTACTCAACTGCTTGAGGATGTCTTCTTTACATGGCATTTCTCATTATAGACAGAATATGATGTTGCTCACACGTAAGTATGGCATCTTTGTCTCTGGAGCGATGGCTCTTAAACTCAAGGAAATTTTAATAAGGTAGTCCAAATTTAGCCACTCACTCTTCTCTACATACTTACTGTGAACAAGCTTTCTCTTCCTGTTGCTTTGAAAAGAACAATTAAAGGGAGTTGAACCTTGAGTAAGCCTGGGAACACATGGGCATTTCTGGGCTTGATGAAGGAGGTGTCAACATTTGTAGTCACCATTTGGTTTCATTTTTCACAACATGATAGTAATTAGCTTTTGTGAAATCTGGGAG
>NW_020799142.1:29190628-29207965 GCF_003259725.1 Athene cunicularia
GGGGGGGGGGGGGGGGGGGGGGGGGGGGGGGGGGGGGGGGGGGGGGGGGGGGGGGGGGGGGGGGGGGGGGGGGGGGGGGGGGGGGGGGGGGGGGGGGGGGGGGGGGGGGGGGGGGGGGGGGGGGGGGGGGGGGGGGGGGGGGGGGGGGGGGGGGGGGGGGGGGGGGGGGGGGGGGGGGGGGGGGGGGGGGGGGGGGGGGGGGGGGGGGGGGGGGGGGGGGGGGGGGGGGGGGGGGGGGGGGGGGGGGGGGGGGGGGGGGGGGGGGGGGGGGGGGGGGGGGGGGGGGGGGGGGGGGGGGGGGGGGGGGGGGGGGGGGGGGGGGGGGGGGGGGGGGGGGGGGGGGGGGGGGGGGGGGGGGGGGGGGGGGGGGGGGGGGGGGGGGGGGGGGGGGGGGGGGGGGGGGGGGGGGGGGGGGGGGGGGGGGGGGGGGGGGGGGGGGGGGGGGGGGGGGGGGGGGGGGGGGGGGGGGGGGGGGGGGGGGGGGGGGGGGGGGGGGGGGGGGGGGGGGGGGGGGGGGGGGGGGGGGGGGGGGGGGGGGGGGGGGGGGGGGGGGGGGGGGGGGGGGGGGGGGGGGGGGGGGGGGGGGGGGGGGGGGGGGGGGGGGGGGGGGGGGGGGGGGGGGGGGGGGGGGGGGGGGGGGGGGGGGGGGGGGGGGGGGGGGGGGGGGGGGGGGGGGGGGGGGGGGGGGGGGGGGGGGGGGGGGGGGGGGGGGGGGGGGGGGGGGGGGGGGGGGGGGGGGGGGGGGGGGGGGGGGGGGGGGGGGGGGGGGGGGGGGGGGGGGGGGGGGGGGGGGGGGGGGGGGGGGGGGGGGGGGGGGGGGGGGGGGGGGGGGGGGGGGGGGGGGGGGGGGGGGGGGGGGGGGGGGGGGGGGGGGGGGGGGGGGGGGGGGGGGGGGGGGGGGGGGGGGGGGGGGGGGGGGGGGGGGGGGGGGGGGGGGGGGGGGGGGGGGGGGGGGGGGGGGGGGGGGGGGGGGGGGGGGGGGGGGGGGGGGGGGGGGGGGGGGGGGGGGAGGAATTCTAATAAAAATATATTGTGGATAATAATTTAAATTTACAGAATGCTTTAACAATTTGCTGCTAATCCAAAACTGAGACATTTACCACTGAGGAATCTCATTCAACAAAGAGACAAACTTGACTGCAGCTGAAACCTGGAAGAGTTCTTCAGATTTTCACACATTACTTCATTTTTCTACTCCCATTTTCTTCCCTGGTTTAATTCCGGCAACTACTTCTATCTATGCTGCCTGATTCAAAACCTATCAAAGTCAATGGAAATGGTCATATTAACTTCGCTGGGCTTTGGTCCAGGTCCTGAGCCATATGGAGCTTGAACCAACCTTGACCTTAGCAGAGATGAAACAAGTCACCTCCGACATCGTATCAGTAGTTTTCTACAATCCATCAGTAAGATGTGTCACATATGCAGCATGAGTGAATCCACCTGCCAAGAGTGATACTTTTGTGCTACTGGCTGGTGGCCAGTCTGGTCAGTCATGCTATTCTCCCTGTATGATATGAGAAGTTATGCATATTAGGCATTTTTTTTCTCCTATTTAAAATTGACAGCCTGGGTTCTAACTTAGCATTAAGTGCTCATAAAGTTCTGCAAATTTCTCTCCTTCCTTTTGTGATTAGCACATTAATGATCTTCAGATGGTTCAGAGCAATGCTGCAGAAAGTTTGGATGACTAACAGACTTCTCTGTTGTCACTGCTAGGGAATGTTGTTTTTTTTGGTTTTTTTTGTTTTTTTAAAGTGATGCAATTAAGAAATATTGATACAAATTATAAGAGGAAATGCATTGTGGTTTCGAGTTAAATGGCAAAGCGTTGATACATTCCTCACAACAGAGCGTCCTTGCATCTTTAGTACGCTCAGGTCATAAGCATGCAGCTTAAGCTACCACTGAGCCGTGATGGATCTCAGCGGGCCAAGTGAATACTGCCTTAAAACTGACAAGGAATTTACAAACTGTACATCACATGTGTGATGCAAATGATCACAACCTTTAATCATAAAAAAAAAAAAAAAAAAAAAAAAAAAAAAAGGAAATTATGCCAAGCTTGTATCATCTACGTACTTGTTACTGAAGGATTCTTTTGCATGATGCATCCAGTACAATAATAGGTTTGCGGGAAATCAGTTTTCTTCTTCCCACAGGTGTTTTTGAAAATAATTAACAAAACTAAAAAAAGGCAAAATCTAAAAAATGCCCCTGAAAAAATATTGCCCTTACTACAGCTACAGTAAAACTAGTATGATCAATCAGCTTTCATCGGTCAGCTATTCTAAACCCTTTCCTATTACTATCAATATTTTAAACCCAAATGCCATTTACTTCATTTTATGCACAAAATTCTTTGCTTAAGAGAAAAAAACTATCTCTGCTTTTTAAGTCTACTTTTAAAATGTTGATTTTTTAAATGATCTTGCACAGGAAAACCTATACCCTTGTCAAATAAAAGTTCTGACTTCTAAAAGTAAGCATATTGAGTATGAGTACAGAAATGGAAGCAGAAAGGAGCAAAATCCAAACTGCATTACCAAAAGATTTCTAACCACAGTTACTGAGCAATGCTTAGTCCTGAGCTGAAAACCTTCCAAGGATAATGAGAAGGTAGTGATTCTCTATGCAGTAGACTTTTTTGTTTGTTTGCTTGCTTAAATCAGTACTAAGCTATTGTTACAGAATAACCATAAATACATTCTATAATTTGAATTAGTTTCTACAGTTTCTCACAGCAAGCAGAGACTACACTCTGTGTCAGTGAGACATTTCATACTGGGGTCCAGGAGCTGTTGTTCTCATGATTATTCTGTGCTGTTTATCTCTGAGATAGTGTCTAATCAATCTCTAGTGGAGATATACATACCTTACAATCCTTAGGAAACCCTTAGCATGGAAATCACCACATTACACCAATAATTATTACCTTGCAGGATTTCTGTATGTGCAACATTTTACAGTAAACTGCCTGAAGGAGGTTTCTTGCAGATGAAAGGACAAAGAGAAAACTGACACCCCAGGGAGACATTATTCACAGAGTATGGTGGTCCTGTGGGCAGATTTCCCCTCATTGGCAATAGGTCTTGAAACTCATTTAACAGTGTGTACCTCCAGTCTCAGAACTATTTCATGCTGGCATAATGCCTCATCTCTTTACCAATTATTATTAATTTATCTGTGACTTTCTTGGTTCATGTCATACTGAAAGTTACAAGTCTGGCAGCTGAATTATCCTGAAGAGTTTTGAAGAGTATCTCCTCAAATCTCTCTGATATACACCACACAGATGGTTATGTTGATTTATTTATTTATTCCCATTCTAAATATGATTTAGCTTTTTGCTCTAATCAAGTAGCCTCTGTGTTTGTACTCAGATCAGCGTATATTTTAGGCCACATCTAACAAATTGTTCACAGAGCAGTGATTGTGCTTCATAGCTTCTACTTCCATCTTATTCTTATCGGTCGTACAGACATAATTTCCACAAAGTTAATTGACAAAACCAAACTCAGAAATGAGGGATCAGAAACACATCAGACTGTGAGATTTATGAATAACAAAAGAGTATTATAAACAATTCTGCGATGGTGCATGTAAAATGGCATTTAATGTTTAGGCAGACCAGAAGCTAACTCATGAGAATATTTTATAAATGCCATAGAAATTTCTGGGCTCTTATAACACATATTATGAAGGTTCATATGCAGAGTATGTGCCTGTAAGCGGGTGTCTTGGTTTCCGGCCAGGATGAAGTTAACTTTCCTTGGGCTGAGAGGGAGCATAGCTAGAGTGGCCCGGATTAATCATTGGAGTACTCCCTATCATGTGGTGTGATGCTCAGTATATAGGTGGACACGTGTTCTCTCACCCCCTGTTTTTCCAGTTTGGGTTTCTGGGTCAACATGGAGAGATTTCTGGTGCAGTCGGAGTGATTGCTGGGGGGGAGATGGGCTGTGTACTGGTAATTTTACTCATCTGGACATATTGTTGTTACTGTTGTTTTGTTACTATTACTAATTTTTTTTTTCTCTTCAACCTATGAATGTATTTTTTTTAATCTCTCCCCTATTTCACATTGGGGTGGGGGGAGAGAAGTAAATGACTGGTCACGTGGTGATTGGCTGCCAGGCAAGTTCAAACCAGGACAGACCTGATGCCCAATATGGGGCATGAGATTTGAGATAATGGTGTAATGATTGCTTGGCTCCTTAAGATTTTGTCACCTCATCTGCAATATGTATTTCCCCTGCTGTTGCTCACAGTCCATGAGATTTAAAATTTTGTAAGATTTTGGTTTTGCTGTACTATACAATGTTGATCTACGGTAGGGTGCAGGCATCAGCCCTGGGTCTATTTGCAATTGTGTTTACAATTTCAATTTGAAATATCCTTGGAATGTTGATTTAACATGGTTATCTTACTGCTAAGAGCTAGTGTGTTCCTGCATGTGGTTCAGGTTTTATTCAGGGTTAAGTAACTGTTTAAGAGTATCACCTGGAAACACACCCCGAGGTTGGGGAATTATGAGTAGCTGGGGGTGTGGAGTAGCATGGGCAAGTACCTAGAACAGTGGGCACCTCCAGTGTTTGGGAACTTCACTCCTGCACATGTGCAGAATCCTGGAGAACTAATAAAATATTTGGAAAAAAGTATGTTGTCACCCGGGTAATTCCAGAGAGGCACAGCTCACTGCAACATGCTGGGGCATAGCTCATGCTTACCCAGTGCTATTAAACACTGTTCATCACCCTCAAGAGGAAGAGAAGGGCTCTGCACCTGGTAACCAAGTAACAGAAACTGCAGCCACTACAAGCCCGAGGACGGGCGCTGCAGCTGAACCAGAGAACCAACCCGTGACAGTGTCAGTTGCTCCCAGACAGAAGAAGAAATACACAAGAAAACCCCCTCACAGTGTACAGGGTGATGATGGACCAGACCCACCCCAAGAACAGGAGGAGGATGCAGAGCCAGTGATCATCATCCAATCCTTGTCCTTGAGTGAGACGAGAGAGAAGATTTCAGCCGCCAGCCAGCTGAGCAGCGCGTTACCTGGTGCTGCGGTGCTGGGATAGCGGGGCCAGGGGCATGGAACTAGAGGGCAGGGAGGAGAGGCAGCTGGGATCCCTGTCTAGGGAAGGGGGCATTGACAAGCCATTGGAAAGGAGACACAAAATCTCCGTCTCCCAGAGCAACTTCTGTCAAGTGTGAGGGAGAGGTTTCTCTTCAAGGACGACTTTACATGTCGACCAAATAAGCGGACCACTATGGAGTAAGATACTCAATATTTGAGGGAGCTAGGTGTGCGGGAGATGGTTTACTATGACCCAGATAAAGCACAGCTGCCCACAGATTCAGATGAAGTCCAATGCACCTGGCCCATGTGGAGCACTCTTGTACGGAGCTCACCTCATCATATGCCAATGCATTAACAATACTGGACTGGAGAGATGAAGATGGACATACAGCCGATGAATTGGCTCACTGATGACAACAATATGAAGAAAGTCTGTCTTCCTCCCTCATTGCAGCTGTAAAGAAATTATCTCAAGATTTCCAGCAATTCAAAGAGAACATCTCTTGCTCTCCACCTCCACAAATGAGTACCTCAGCTACTAAGAGCAGACTTTTCTCTACTCGATAGAACCAGTACACACCACGGGGGAAGCTGTAGCATTGCCTGTGTGACTATGGAGAAGACAGGAAGAAGTGGGATGGAAAACCTACCTACCTCCTAGAAAAGCAGGTGTGTGATTTGGAAGGAAGAACAAGTACAGAACTTGGTCCTTCCAGGAGAAATGTTGCTCCAGTTTCCGGTAATCTATTGCCCAAACAGAGCAGCAAGGTCGGCTTTGCTCATGATCCTATGATAAGAACTTCTGACTTGTATTCACAAGAAGTGAGTGATCAAGATGAGGCTGAAACCCGTGCACACCACACTCACCCATTTGTCGTTATCAGGTATTACGACCAGCGTTAGAGGGGCCCTGCCTCCAGCCAGGCGGACGACAGGGACAACCGAGTTCACTGGACTGTGTGGATTCGATGGCCTGGCACATCTGACCCCAGCAGTGTAAGACTCTAGTGGACGCTGGTGCCCAGTGCACACTAATGCCATCAAATTTTAAAGAGGCAGAACCCATTTGTGTTTCAGGAGTGACAGGGGGGGTCTCAGCAGCTGACTGTATTGGAGGCTGAGGTGAACCTAAGTGGAAAACAGTGGGAAAAACATCCCATTGTGACTGGCCCAGACGCCCCGTGTAGTCTTGGCACAGATTATCTCAGGAGAGGGTATTTTTAAGGACCAAAGGGTGTTGGTGTGCTTTTGGTATAGCTGCCTTGCAACAGAAGGAATTAAACAGCTGTCTGTGTCTATCAGGGGATCCTGCTGTTGTGGGATTGCTGAGGGTTGAACAACAAGGGTGCAAACTGCCACTACGACCGTGCACCGACAGCAACACTGCACCAGTCGAGACCCTGTAGTCCCAATCCATAAACTGATTTGTCAGCTAGAGAGCCAAGGAGTCATCAGCAAGACACGTTCTCCTTTTCACAACCCCATATGGCCAGTGCGAAAGTCTAACATAGAGTGGAGATTGAGAGTGGACTGCTGTGGCCTGAATGAAGTCACACCGCGCCTGAGTGCTGCCCTGCTAGACATGCTAAAACTTCAATATGAACTGGAGTCAAAGGCAGCCAAGTGGTACATCATGACTGATTTTGCTAACGGATTTTTCTCCATCCATCTGACAGCAGAATGTAGGACATTTGCCTTTACCTGGAGGGGTGTCCAATACACTTGGAATCAGCAGCCTCAGGGCGGGGAAACACGGCCCCACCATTTGCCATGGACTGATCCAGACTGCACTGGAAGACGGTGAAGCCCCAGAACACTTAGAGTACACTGATGACATCATTATATGAGTTAATACAGCAGAAGAATTTTTTGAGAAAAGGGAGAAAATAATCTATATTCCTTCTGAGAGCCAGTTTTGCCATAAAACATGGTAAGGTCAAGGGACCTGCACAAGACATTCAGTTTTTAGGATTAAAATGGCAAGATGGACGTTGTCGGATTCCACTGGAGGTGATTAATAAAATAACAGCTATGACCCCACCAACTAACAGAAAGGAAACACAAGCTTTCTTGGGTGTCGTGGGTTTCTGGAGACTGCACATTCCAAATTACAGTCAGATTGTCAGTACTCTCTATCAAGTGACCCAGAAAAAGAATTATTTTATATGAGGCCCAGAGCAATGACAAGCTTTTGAACAAATTAAACAGAAAATAGTTCATGCAGTAGCTCTTGGACCCGTTCGGATAGGACAAGATGTTAAAAATGTGCTCTGCACTGAAGCCATGAAGAATGGCCCCACCTGGTGTCTGTGGCAGAGAGCACCAAGGGAGACTCGGGGCCGAGCTCTGGTGTTTTGGAATTGGAAATACAGATAATCTGAGGACTGGTATACTCCAATTAAGAAGAAGATACTGGCAGTAAGCTGCTTCAGAGGTGATGGGGCCTGAGGCACAGCTCCTCCTGGCTCCCCGACTGCCAGTGCTGGTCTGGATGTTCAAAGGGAGTGTCGCCTCTACACCCCATGAAACTGATGCCATGTGGAGTAAATGGGTTGCATTAAACATACAGTGAGGTCGAATAGGGAACCCCAGCTGTCCAGGAACAATGAAAGTGATTACAAGTTAGCCAGAAGGCAAAGATTTTGGAATGGTGCCGGAGGAAGAGGTGAGAATAATGGAAAGTGATATGCCCTGTTCACTGATGGGTCCTGTTGCATTTCAGGGAAACATTAAAGGTGGAAGGCAGCCGTGTGGAGCCCCACACGACGGGATTCTGAAGCTGCTGAAAGAGGTGAATTGAGTCAGTTCTCAGAGGTGAAAGCTGTTCAACTGGCCTTGGATATCACTGAGCAAGAAAGGTGACCAGTGCTTTTATCTACTGACTCATGGATGGTGGCAAATGCACTGTGGGGGTTACAGCAGTGGAAACAGAGCAACTGGCAATGCAGAAGCAAACCCATCTGGGCTGCTGAATTATGGTGAGATATTGTTTCTCGAGTAGAGAATCTGATTGTAAAAGTATGCCATGTAGACGTTCATGTACTCAAGAGCTGGGCCACTGAAGAACATTAGAACAACCAACAGGCAGATCAAGTTGCTAAGATTAAGATGTCACAAGTAGATATGGACTGGGAACATAAGTGTAAACAATATAAGGCTTGCTGGGCCCATGACTCCTCAGGCCATGAGGGAAGAGATACAACATAGAGATGGGCTCATGACCGAGGGGTGGACTTAACCATGGATGCTATTACACAGGTAATCCATGAATGTGAGACAGGCTACAATCAAGCAAGCCAAATGATTAAAGCCCATTTGACATGGAGGACAATGGTTAAAATATAAATATGGGGATTCCTGGAAGATTGATTATATCGTGTTCCCACAAACTTGACATAGCAAACACTATGTGCTTACAATTGTGGAAGCAGCCATTGGTTGGTTAGAAACTTATGCCATGCCTCGTGTCACTGCCTGAAACAGCATTTTAGGCCTTGAGAAGAGAGTTATGGCAGCATGGCAAGTCATAAAGAATTGAGTCAGATAATGGGACACATTTCCAAAACAAACTCATAGACCCTTGGTTCAAGAACATAGCACTGAGTGGATATATCACATTCTCTACCATGCACCAGTGTCTGGGAAAATTGAGTGATACAATGGGTTGCTAAAGACTACACTGAGAGCAATGGGTGGTGGAACTTTCAAACACTGGGATGTATATCTAGCAAAAGCCACCTGAGTAGTCAATACCAGAGGATCTGCCACACAAGGTGGCCCTGCTCAATCAAACCTTCTACATACTGTGGATGGGGATAAAGCCCCCATAGTGCACATTAAAAATATGCTGGGGGAGACCATCTGAGTTAATCCTGCATCAGATAAAAGTAAACACATGTGTGGGATTGCTTTTGCCCAAGGACCTGGATGTACTTGGTGGGTAATGCAGAAGAACAGAGAAGTCTGTTACATGCCTCAAGGAAATTTGATTTAGGGTGAAAACAGGCATTTAACTGAACTGTCAAATAACGCTGTTATTGCAATTGGTGCCTTGCAACATCCTCCTGCCACATTCAAAGCCTCATTCTCCACCAATTGTGCCAACCTCACCTCATTCCTCCAGTTTAAAGACTGTCATGACAGATGGAACCCAAAGTTATGGACTAAATGAACTCAGCAGATGTTTTGGAAGGATGGCACAGAAACTAAGGGACTGATATAGACTAAGGGAGTGATATCTGTGAGACCAGGGAAAAGGGGTGGTGATTCCTTAGCATGTATTTGGAACCTGAGTATAACGTCAAGTGCATGGAATAAGGGGTGGAGACTGTCCTGGTTTTGTCCAGGATAGAGCTAAATTTCCTTGGGCTAAGAGGGAGCACAGCTAGAAGGCTGGACCCAGATCGGTCATTAGAGTATTCCATATCATGTGACATCATGCTTTGTATCTAGGCGGATGTGTGTTCTCTCACAGCCTGTATTTTCGGTTTTGGTTTCTAGGTCAATGTGGAGGGATTTCTGGTGTGGTCAGGATCACTGCTGGTGGGGCAGGCTGTGTATCAGTTGCTGGTTGGTAAGCCACTGCTGCATTTTACTTGTTTTGAACTTCCTATTGTTACTATTTTATTGTCACTATTGTCCTGACCCAATATTGGGGAGTGTTCTTAAATGCTCCCAAGAGTGAGATTAAGACACAAACGAGGCCAGATGCCTTACAACCTTGTGAACTTTATTGTACACACAACTGATAACAGTGATAGGACAGAGAGGAAAAGAAGGGAAAAGTCAGAATCCCTAAGCAAGAAAATGGTAGAGATGCAGCAAGACTAGTTACCACCACCACGAATCAGCGATGTACTGTTGGTTTGGTCTTGGTGAGGGTGATGGTTCTCCAAGCTCCAGGAGTGATGACAAGAGTGCTGACAAGCAGGAGAGAGAGAGATCCCAAGTGAGGAGTACGCAGTCCTTTTATTGTCCCAGTCCCCACGATTTATCTGAAGAGTCCACCCATTTCCATGGAGCTCACTAATACATGCTGCCCTGTGGTCCTCCATGCACGCATGCCCAGGCATTAAAGGTGGTCATGCAGGCCTGCATGTCTTCCTCACCCTGATTTAACTTTGGATGGATGTCATGGTTTCATCGGGGACAATTCATCTCCTTCAGAGTGTACTCCTCCATGGCGACAGGATGCAGAGGCCAGGAAGTGGTGGTGATACAACAGCAGTGTTTGAGACAGATACAGTCCAACACAGTCCGTTACAACTATTACTGGTTTTTTGTTGTTTGTTTGTTTGTTTGTTTGTTTTCTTTTCTTTATTCAACCTACAAATATCTTTCCTTTTGTCCCGGCGAGAGGGGGAAGTAAATCACTGACACTTGGTGATTGGCTACTGTCTGAGTTCAAACCATGTCAGCAGGGACTGTACCATCAGTGTTTGGGGACATCATCATAACAATATACTTGAAAGAAAGAAATAATGTCTCTGTTAAATGGGTATCATTTAGATTTTGGTACTGTTTTTTCTTCCATTGTTTTTACTAGGAATATTTTGGATCAAGGAGTGGAATATCCATGTGATATTGAGAAGATGTACAATATTTTTATCTGAGATTTATTCATCAACCAGAAACTATATAAGAAGTTTGAGGGTCAAACCTACTGCATGTATGCCATGGGATTGTACTCAGATAAGCAATCAGGATATGCTGGGCACAGGGCACATGCAGAAGCTGACAACACAATGAGTGTAAAAAGAATCCAGAGCTTCCAGGATACATCACTTTCCCTGTCTATGTGCTGCATACATACACTGATAAATGGATTGGCAGAAAACTTAGCACATCTGGAGAGCCTTTGGACCTACAGCACCTGTGCATGCAATCTTGTGGTGTTTGTGTACTGAAGATAGGTGCCTTCAAGTCACATATGTATTCTGCAAGCTTCATAAAATTGATTAAGGTGTCCACAGTGATGTTTTGGCCAGCACTCCGGATACCAGATAACCTGTCCCAAACAATTTCTCTGTCAGGACAAAGTCTTCAACTTTTGATTGTTTGTCTGTCTGTTTTTTGTCTTTTCCTCCCCTTAGAAATATATCTGGGAAATTCAGGCAAATGGTAGCCCTACTTCAGGGGAATCTGGCACCAAAGGCTGAATTCGCCATTGCTGTAAGGATCTTGTGTGACCTTGACTAAGTCACTTCCTCTCTTTGTTCCTCAGCTTCTATCTGTAAAATTAAGATAAATGCATTTCCATACCTCATGGGGGCCTGCTAAAATGCATTCATTACCAAGAAGTACATTTTATCTCCAATTTACACATTTTTCTCTGCTGTCCTTGCTAGAAATCTGATTGTCCAACCAGTCCCAATATAAATCCTCTTCCTTCTGAGTAGAAGCCAGCATCTACCTATTAAACTTTTTAGAACTGCCTATTGCATATTTTTTCATCTCTGAAACAACCAGTACTGCTCTTTTCATGTATAGAATTCTGGACTGAACAGGAAGCTTGTCTGACTGTTCCTGTATTGCTCATTTTGTGTTGTGTACAGTTCAGGGAATAGTGTCACTGTTGAAGAACATCTTCCCTAAGTCATCAAAATGCAGACAGTATTTGTGGAGGAACTGGTGCTATCAAAGCATTAAATTATTAAATCAGAGGGACACAGGTTGGAGCATTTATGGAGATCATCTGGTCTTACGTTTTCAGATCAGTAAAAAGAAGAGAAAGAACTTCTGGACCAATATCCAATTGCAACTTAGATCTTTTTGTGATTACATCTTTTTATGATGTAAACACTCCTGAAAAACTTTATCCTACTGTGTTCATCTAGATCACTGATTCTATCCTGAATCTATTAAATGCAATCTAACATATTTTTTTATATATGTACATATAGATACACACACACATACACACACACACACACACACACACACACATACATAATTGTAAATCTAGAGAAAGAGATGCTGGTGAAACACTATTAATGAATTGTAATGAATTGTTTTGTTGAACAAAAATGAAAATGTTGAGATGTCAAGCTGTCTTCAACTTCTCTTCACAGTGGGTTTATTTTTGTTTTTTTTCCCCAGGGTTTTTTGTGGTTTGGTTGTTTTTTTGTTTGTTTGTTGTTACAGAAGTAGTCACGTGGTTGTTATTTCCAGCCTTGTTAATGAGAACTACAGAAAAAGCACACTTATAATTGTATCATAAGTTCTTATAGATTCTACTGTCCAATTTCAGAAGAATTGAGGTATTTGAAGGGGGAAAAAATTAAGAAAAAAAAAAAACAAAACACCACATGTAACTGAATGGGCCAAAAATAATTTGTATTTCTGCAGTGCAGTATCTGGGAGAAGAGGTTATGATGCTTTATAGCAAGACGCCACATTTGCCTTCAGCAGTGAGGTCAAAAAGATCTAAGCAAAGCAAGGATCAGAATAAAATAACCTTTGTCTAGGAATCTGTTTATGGCAAACATACAGCTGGGATCTTGTATGCTACTGATTTCCTCTGAAGAAAAGATTAAACATGGCAAACATTGCTTTGAGCAGTGGTGAAGAGCTGAAGAGTGGAAGGGGTGGAAGAGTGGCAGGAGGAGGACCATGTTTTCCTGAGCTGCTAGTCCATTCACTTCACTTTTTTCCATTTAAAATGGTTCTGCCAGTTTAGGCACTCTTTAACACTGCTCACAATGAGGTAGCATTTTAGTTCATGATGACTGTTCACACAATGCAAATTAGTTTTACATTTTCAAGGGTGAAAAGGGCTTATACTGCAGTATTTCACATTTTATTTTTTTTCCAGTAAGAAACTTTGTATGACAAAATTTAGCTTCGTTTTAACTGCCTCACCGTACCCAGTAACAGATAAATCACATGAAGACCATGTGAGATGTTTTTCCTCTCTGTTTTACTCATCAACATATCATTTAAGCTACACAGCCTTGTGCCAACACTTATTCAGCTAGAAATGCTGGAATTTCAGTTGAGCAGAACTTCAAAAAAAACCTTTGAAAAATTATAACAATCCAACATTTTAGCACCATCTAGGTTTTTAGTCGCAAAACTCTGCCATGCATGGGATATTGTCTATTCATACACTTGAACTTGTCTACTGGTTAAAATATGTTGCTGTGGTAGTCAAAATCTTAGTATTGATAGAGTTCTGAGGCAATATATTATCAAATCAGTATTATTTTAGGGGTCATGTCTATTGTATGGCAGTGTGTATATCTGTTGATTTCTATTATGATGAAATATATGGAGCTCTCTTACACGATCTGCATCAGTGTTAGTTTTTCTTGTTCATTCATCCTTAGTTTTGCAGGATCTATAGTCTCATGAGTTTAAGTGGTCTTGGTTAGTAGATGCCAGTTTTGGATGGTTTTAATACATCTCACACTAAATGACATAGCAGCCAAGAAACTTAGATTGCACAGAGCAATAACATAAGCTTAAATAACATAGAAAAGTACTGGCCCAGTAATTAATGAGTTCCATCAACACACTCTACAGGACTTAATAGATAAGGAGCACTTCTATATTAAATTTGTACAAAGGCCTGGATAGAATCCAGTGAACCTTTTGTTGCACAGTTCAGGCACTCAGGCTGGAAGGCTCCTGGCCCTAGTCTCTGTAGCCGCCTCCAAGGATTTGAAAACCCTTCAGACAGCACCAGTTCTCTCAGTTTTCTGAAGAAATAGCACTGGAATGGAATGGAATGGAATGGGATGGAATGGAATGGAATGGAATGGGATGGGATGGGATGGGATGGGATGGGATGGGATGGGATGGGATGGGATGAGATGGGATGGGATAGCATAGCATAGCATAGCATAGCATAGCATAGCATAGCATAGCGTAGCATACCAGAATAGAATAGAATAGAATAGAATAGAATAGAATAGAATAGAATAGAATAGAATAGAATAGAATAGAATAGAATAGAATAGAATAGAATAGAAGAATAGAATAGAATAGAATAGAATAGAATAGAATAGAATAGAATAGAATAGATCATCTGGAAGTGACCCACAATTCAGTCTATTTGTCTGGGTATCCTGGTGTGTTGAAGTGAGATAAGGTGGGCCTGGACTGGAAAGTTGCAGCTGTCACAGTGTCATCCTCTATGATTCTGAGAGACTTAAAGTCTGAAGCTTCAGCTGTGTGTCCCCTGAAATGCCTTGTTGGCCAACAGTTTGTCAGTGCTTTAATAGAGACATAAAATTTTATCAACATTTTTGCTTCATGGGAAACAGCTTTTTGTCAATACCACTTTTCTCATGAAATCCCTGTTGAAGAATCCCACACCTTCACTGTGGATATAGCATACACAATTCCATAGTGAAGTCACAAATACTTTGTGTAGGCAAACTTGAAGCTTACGTTCCTCAGTCAAAACTTCTCTCCACTCTGTGGGGTTGCAAGGACACTTTTCAAATATTCATCCAGACATCTGTTTCAAGACATATCTCCAGCGTATTCCAGACAGAGAGCAACCCTGAGTTGACTTGACTTTCATGAGACAACACTTGCTTTCAGCTGTGTCTTTGATATGCCATGGGCAACTTCGCATTGTAAACTGGCCTTCAGCTTCAAAACCTGTCTTCACATGAGAAATCCACACTGTGTCACATTTTTATGGCAGTCAGAGAAATTAAACGGCACATCAGACGCTGATTAAACCATCTGTTCTGGGGCAGGTGCTTTCAAACCATACGGGGCAGGAACATCTGATTGCTATTTGCAAAGCTCAACAGCAGCAGTGTTTCCTATGTTGTACAATCCACTGTACTTGTCACCTGGGCAAGCCCTAGCATAGTCTTAAAGACTTCTATCATATTTCCATTTAATTCAAAAGAGAGAGGAAACAGAGAGAGAGAAGAGGGTGCCAAAGCTCAGAACACAGGGCTGAACTGTACCATGACATCTTTTGACCAAGGGCAACTTATAGCTGCACCTCTGAAGGGAATGTGTCAAAGATTAGGAAATAAGGAGTTACTGGACTATATAAGCAAAAAAAATTACTTATTTTTGTCTTAGGTCACCTGGCTAGCCCTTAGGTGCTCTCACATTTTTCAGCCACTTGCTGCAATAGCTGTGACTTTTTTTTTTTTTTTTTTTTTTTTTCTGTACTTGGAAGCTAAACTTGCTACATCAAGACAATCATTAATATCTACAGAAGTAGAGCATGCCAGAAGATAGCATTGTTGGCGTAACTTCCTTACAAAAAAATGGCAAAGCTCAGTCTTTTCACACTGAACATGGAACCGTAGGGAAATGATACGACCAATGACTGACATGGTTCTCATAGAGTAACAGGAATCCTTTTGATATTGAAAGATTATATTATCTTTTTTAAAAGTTGATGCAAAATAGCATATTTTCATTAAAAAATGGTTGGTTGGTTGGTTGGCTTTGTTGCTGTTGTTTTTGGTTTTTATTTGGAACACTCCAAAATGAGATAAGGAGGCTTTTCATGGGGGAGAGGGCTTGTACAAGCACATAAAAAGAGTAAAAGAACAATCTGGAGAAAAATGAAGTTGATTTTTTTTTTTTCTTTATATTCCTTTCTAAGAAAAACAAAGCAACATTCTTCTCCATCCATTAATAGAACTCCTCAAAATGTTAAATATCCTAAATATGTGGGTGATTTGAGAAGGAAGGGGATAAAACAGGCATACTCATGTTCCTTCTTTGAGCAGAGTCGCAATCTCAGAGACATCAAGTGCATTAAAAACTAAGGAAGAATTATTCAGCTGGTTATGTTCATCCTCAGCAGTTTTTATTCTCTATTACCTCACCTGACTTTCAACCATCTAGTCTCCCACATATGTGATACATTGAGGGATGCCTGCCTGTGATGGGTCAGAGAGGAGACATCAGAAAAGCATGTTGTTTATTGCATAGTATAATGTTTCCAGCTAACCAACTGTTGCATCATTTTCCATTCAATGAACACTTGAGTGTTAGCAGATTGCCTCCAGGTTGAGTGCACAAAATGCTGTAGGTGCTTTTTGTGGCTCACTGAAGGGAATGTAACTGACAGTGACACTATCTGGAGCTGAGACGACATTAATACAATGAGACAGAAACAGAGTCAGGCCATGGAAAAAGAGTTTGGCCTGAATGTAGGCTACAGATTCCTTTTCTCTTTTTCTTTCAGGAGTTGACCATGTTTTACCTGAGAGGTGACTGCATTGAAGCAATGTGTTTATCCTCAGCTCCAGTAGATTAAATTGTGTTCTCAAATGTACCAACAGAATTTACAGGGACTTAAAGGAAATTTTACTCTAGGAACAGTGTTTTATTCTTGTTGGGTAAATGTCTTCAGAAGCATTTAGGGTGAAAGACATATGGCAGCGTGAGGCGTTTGTGTATCACACTGTAATAGTAAATCTATATTTTTATCAAGGATCCTGTAGCAATATCTGTACAAATAAATTGAACTTGTTTAGTACCAGGGAATATATGTGGGCACAGGAACCTGATCAGCTACACTGTTATATACTTAGACCTGACTGTGACATATTTTTGACCTAAGCCATCTAGAACTCTTTGAATCAATTCTCAGACATGGATAAGGAGTTAGCTTAATCCAGAGGTGATTTCTAATGAGTAGTTCACATGCAATTACTTTGTTTCAGAAGATAAGCAAGTTAAGCCAATACAGGTCAGGGTCACTCTGCTGCTTTCAGTGCTCAAGAAGAATCCCAGGTGCTTTTCATTTATGAGGATAGATGTAGCCACCAGTGTCACAGAGACTTGCCACAGAGGTCTCATTGCACTATTGTAATGTCAGAAAAGGGCTTGGTCACCTCTGAAATATTTATTTCCTTTGGATGAAAACACTGACCAGCACACACAAGATCATGTCACATTTTCTCACCTATTCTCCTGTGTGAAGTTGTCATTTAGAGTCCTTGTGGCAAGAAGTCCTTTGAAGAGAATGAGTGTCAGGACAAAGTCCTCAGCTGGTTCAACAGGGCACAAAATAAATATGGAAGTAGCAGACATACATCTGAATTCAAGGCAATTAATGGGTGTGCCATAGATTCAACATCTGGATGAAAGCAAGGAAAATAGTTACACTGATAACCACAGACACAGCCACCAGGTTCACCTCATCTGAGAAAAATGAGTCACAAGAAATCCCATACCTCCTTGTAGGCTGATCCTGTGAACCTTTTTTTTTTTTTCTTTTTTTTTTTTTTTTTTTTTTTTTTTTTTTTTTTTTTTTTTTTTTT
>NW_020799142.1:29208015-29220968 GCF_003259725.1 Athene cunicularia
TTTTGGAAAAAAAAAAAAAAAAAAAAAAAAGTATGCAAACAAACACAGAATGATTCTCCTGAAAACAGAAGCATAACAACAAGACATCATGTGAAGCTTGGTTACAGTTTAAGAGGAATGTAATGTGTTAAACTCTTAAGCTCTCAATTTAGTAAAAGATAGGTTTACATAAGATTTAAGCCTCAAGGTCCAAGGTAAAGCCCAGTAAAAGCTTTAAAAAGACATTTGAAATGAACTAAAACCATAGTCACATCATAAAACAATGTAAAGAGTCTGTGACTGGTGAAATGTCTGTCTCCTTTACCCTGACAAAGAAACTTCTGTTGTGGAAAAAAAAGAGAAGCAAAGCATAGTTTTCATGTACATTTGCATTAACTGGTCAAAAGTGAAACTAGGCTTATCTTATTGAATTATCAAAGCAAAAAAATGCTAAAGATAAAAAAAAAGTGCAGAAATGTAATCATAAACCGTAAAGCATCATACATTTGAGCCTCTCAAAGTCATGATGTAAGCTCAAAATACTACAGGTGAATTTGAGGAGTAAACATTAAAAGTTCAATGAATTTGACCAATTTCAAAACTAAAACTATATAGTATCATAGGATAATAGAATAATTTATGTTGGAAAAGATCTTTTTAAGATCATTGAGTCTATTAAACTAACACTGCCGATTCCACCATTAAACCATGTCTCTAAGCACCATGCTTACACATCCCTTATATACGTCCATGATTATGACTCAACCAATTCCCTGGACAGTCTCTTCCAATGTTTGACAACACTTCCAGCAAAGACATTTTTTCTAGTAACTAATGTAAAACTCCTCTGGAGCAACTTGAGGTAATTTTCTCTTGTTTTATCACTTGTTACTTGGGAGAAGAGACCCACACCCACCCCACTACAATCTCTTTTCAGGGAGCTGTAGAGAGCAATAAGGTCTCCCCTCACACTCCTTTTCTGTAGGTTAAACAACCCCAGTTCCCTCAGTTGCTCTTCATAGTATGACTTGTTCTCCAGACCCTTCACCAGCTTAGTTGCTTTTCTCTGGACATACTCCAGCACCTCAATGTCTTTCTTGTAGTGAGGGTCCCAAACCTGAACACAGTATTTGAGGTGTGGCCCTCACCAGTGCAGAGTACAGGGGGACAATCCATTCCCTGTCCCTGCTGGCCACACTTTTCTGACACAAGCCAGGATGTTAGTCGCCTTCTTGGCCACCTGGGCACACTGCCGGCTCCTGTTCACCCAGCAGTCTACCAACACCCCCAGGTCCTTTTCTGCAGGCAGCTTTCCAGCCAAACTTCCCCACGTCTGTAGCATTGAATGGGGTTGTTGAACTGAACCTGTTGAACCTCATACAATTGACCTTGTTGAATCTCATACAATCAGTCCAACCTGTCCAGAACTCTCTGTAAAGTAAGCTCTCAAAGAGATAAACACTCAGACTTACTGGGAATGCACTCAATCCCCTCATCAAGATCACTGATAAACGTATTAAACAGACCTTTCCCCAATACTGAGCCCTGGAGAAGACCACTTGTGACAGTTAACTAGATGTAACTACATTCACCGCCACTCTTTGGGCCTGATCATCCAGCTATTTTTCACACAGCAAAGAGTACTCCTATTCAAGTTATGAACAGTCATGTTTCTTTTTGGTCTGGGACTGCTTGTTTCTTCCTGGTTTATGATCTACCACCACAGTCTTTAGGAGCTGTAGCTCTAGGTCCCACATAACTTCCTTTTTCTGCTTCTCAGTAGACTTTCAGATTCAACATGACTGTAATCTGCTTTGATACCTTGTGGCATGCAAAACCTGGAGGAACAGTTTTGTGAAGTATTAAAGTAAAACAAAAAGTCTATTTTTTCCTCCAGCAAATTATTTTAAAATTAAACAAAAAACATAGAGCAAAATAACATTTTAAGAATTTTTAGAATTGTAGAAACTTCAGAATTTAAATTTGTATCTCAGACTTTAATAGTCATTGTTGCTTTTCATATAAAAATGGCAAAATCTCATTAAAAAATGAAATCAGAGTGATATATTTTGATTTTAGTAAAAAGTTTCAATTGACCCCAAACTTTCAATATTTTAGTTCATGGGAATGACAAATTGTGTGTACACATTACCTTGTTTTGTAGCTATTTCAGTTCAAAATTCACATAAAAGCATTTAGATAATTAAATGCAAGGCATTTCCTTGTTAAGGGAAAAACAAACAAACAAAAAAACAAACCAAAACAAAAAAAACCCACTATTTTTCTGTCTAGAAAATATTGTGTTACTTAGGTCCGACTGCAATGGACTACTGAGTTTTCAAGAAGAAAAATGTTTTCTTAATTTGCAAGGACATTTTAATTAAAATACATCTGAAAGGTATATGCTCAGTAATTTTGAATTTTTAAATGAACACAGTGTAGTAAATTCTTTAGGAAACATTTACATGTAAGTGAAATGGGTTGTGTTACGTTGTCACAAGGTTAAATTATTCTCTGCACCATACACGATATTTTCAACCTCATTTCACACCTATATATTTTATTCTTTGTGGCACCTGAGAGAAATAAAATGAAATAGCATCAGATAATTCAATACTAAGAAGTGCTTCTCTTTTAATAATAAGAATAACAATATCTTTAAAACAATGCTTATAAGTAGGCAGGGTGGAAAAGTTAGATTGAGAGAAGCTGAAATTGGAAAACTATGTGTTAAGAATGAAATGAAACTTATAAGAAAAAACCCTCCTTCTTACCTTATTTAGTTTCTAGTGGAACTGATCTGTGATGACTAGAGTGTCCTTGTGGTGTGTTTAGTTTCACCTGTATCTACTTTAGCTTCATTATAACCATATGTACCCTTAAAACAACTTGTATGGAAACAACTTTATGCTTACTACATACCTTTTAACTCCTTATATCCCATCAATGATTCTTTTTCTCAAAAGTGTATCATATGTCTATGCTTTGCTATCCATACTAAAAAAAAAAAAAAAAAAAAAAAAAAAAAAAAAAAAAAAAAAAAAAGACAGAAATGCAAAATTAACTCAAAAATTAGAAATGCCAGAAACAAGGTTATCTAAACATGATTATACCTGCTTCTTGTCTACACATGGAAATACATGGTCACAAGCTATTTGATTTCCACACTAATTGAAGCTGTGTGAGTCACCAGTGTCTCAGCATTTGTGGTTCCAATTCTTTCATGTTCCATTCCTGAGCCCTGACCTTAATACGCCTGTATCATGCACAGTGCAGTGACGTCCCTTTCTTAGCTGTGGTGTAGAATTCCTACAGAAAAACATTTCTCATCTTCTCTAGATCCTCCCTCCCCTCCACTCCATACTGCAGGAGTGCACAGGTAATGTGTCAGTGGAAGGCAACTGGGAGTTTGCACAATTCTTTTGCTGAATTCAGAACACCTATTGTTATCTTCAACAAAAGAGCTAAGGCATGTGATTGTTAAATAAAGGTATTGGTGTCTTAGAGATCAGAATGGTAGACTTGCGCTTTCCTTTGAATGGGTTTGAGTGTGATATCCCCAAGGGGCTTTAAGATGCCTTTTTTCATTGCTAAGAGAGCAAATGCCCATGTTTCTTCATGACAAGGAAAATTTCTCCTTTTATCGGCTTGAAATTATTAAGTGGAAGGACTTTGAATCCATGAGATTCATGAGAGACTGTTTCTGTGCCACAGTAATAAGATTTTCCTGTCACAAGGGCGCATGTTAATACTATGGGGTCCCTGGAAAACAGGCCAGTAAAGAACGGCCAAGGAGAGACCTTTGCAGACTATGTGTGTCTTTCATTCAAAAGGTAACATCACGGGAGACACTGACAACTAGATTTATCTGGTGACATTTCATATTCATTTATATAAACTAAGGAAAGAACTCCTATATGCCAATTGACCAAACTGAGTTTCTGTTGAAAGGATTGTCCAGATAAATCCTGAGCAACATACATTGTTATCGATGATGTGGGGTTTGGTTTGCTGTTTTTGTTTGTCTGTTTGTTTGTTTTTTAATCCAAAAGTGGAAACTAATTTTATTCATTGAAATTTATTTAAATGTTTTTATGCTCTTAACTACTCAGTATTAAAACATTTGTGAGACAAAAACTTTATGAAGTAACAGTTTCCACACCTAACATTTGTTCTTTTAATTACTTTCCAGCAACGTGAGATAGTGTATGAGTGTTAAGGAAGTACAGGAGGAAGGAATAGTACCAATTTTTCCAAGTTTCATTCTGGAAAAGTAAAATAACTTGAAAAGAACATCTTGAAATGGGGAAATGTGGGAAATACTCTGGTCTTCTAACCAGATGCATTTTAAAAGAAGCCCAGAGAAACCTGGGGAAAGCAGAATAATTTCACAAAAGAAACATTCTTTCTGTTTCCTATGCAGAAGCTATAGACTCTTTTACTAATCAAAGAACATAGAAAATTCAGTTTGAATGTTATTATGCCAAAGCAGGAGAGCAAATTCAATCTTTCAGCTGTAAAAAAAGAGATTTTACTCCTATTTTAAATGCAAATCCCCAGACATCTTTGCATAGCGTCTCTACTCACCCCTTATAATGAATGGATTCTTCACTGCTGAAATCTTGAAATCTTTATCAAAACTAAGTGCCATTCACCAATGTGTGTTCTAGTTCAATGACAGGGTTTAGGATCAGCTATAGGAACAGTGAAAGCCTATGCTGTGACTCATGCAGGTCAGATTACTTATCCACAAGGTCCTTTGTGGTTGTAAACTCAATGAATCTAATAATCATATATAAAGGTGGAAAAGCACATAGGCAAAAAGGGAGGCAAAGCAGAAGAGTTGTAATCCAGCAGTTTTCTAGATTCCCAGAGGAAATATAAAAGAATAAAAATTTATTGGAAGGGAAAAATACAAAAAAAATATTCTGATTTTCTTATGCATATGCATACACACATATCACACCTTGAAGATGATCTTAATTTGGAAGCTCAGAGCTGTGTAGATTAACTGTGTAAGAAGTCGCTGCATTAATGCAGATTCTACTGTACCTGCCACAGCAATTGGTGATCTGATTTAACCCTACCAAAAACTTGTTTCACTATTAAAAGTCATTAAAGAGGTAGTGTAGCCACATGCCAACAATGACTGCTGCCAACACAGACACTCTGCAAATGGAAGCAATTGATGAACCATTGCAGGATAGACATTGAGAATTCAATTCACAAGATACAAATCCAGAGCCTGATGTTGCCTTATGTTTGTTAAAGTGAGAGTTCTTGTCCCATTGGGTTATATGGGGACAAATGAACAAAAAAATTTATTATCTCTCAAAAGTCACCACTCACCAGCTGAGCTACAGTAATGGAACCTATACCTGCTACCAGCCTGGTGAAAAATGAAAAGTAAAATGGTTTACCTGAACCATTAAAGTTACTCATTATAAAGAGTCTAGAATGTAGTGAGTAGAAGCTGTGTCACTAGGTTTTCTTTATGTCATCAATCATTTTGCCTATAGAAGAGGGTTTTTTTTGGAAAAGCTATACATTTATCATTTATGATCTTACATACAAAGGTGTCTTAGGAAGATATAAAGAACTAGGGTGAAGCGTATTGTTGATTATTACAGCTTGACTGACTTGTTAAAACCATGTTTATGATCTTCTGCCAATGCTGTCAGTGTCTCTGCCACTGAATTCAATTCAATTTATTGGATTTAATGGAATTTCATTCCATTTTAAAACTGTATTCTATGGACAAGTACAGTGTTTGTGGAACAGAGAAAAAGAATTCCAGTGAAACAGCTGACATTCATCCTGAACATATAATAATTTCAAAACCTAGATCAGGTAATGGAAAAAAAAAAGTAGGGCTTCATCAACCTCCCTGTCTGGGGGTAAAATTTTAGGCTTTACTCTTTAGTCATGCAGTGTAAGAGATAAGAAACACTGGTTTCAGGTTTAATGATTTTGTTTGTTTGTTTGTTTGTAAGTATTTGTGGAAAGAGTAATATTACAATTCTTTCTTTTTCTCTCATTTACTATTATATGTGGGTGAGTAGGGGATAGTGAACAATAAATTACACTACTTAGAGATGTAGGCTAAGGCTTTTCTTGTCAGTTGTGTCAATAAAGTACACACATAACATCAGTTTCCCATTACACACATCATTCAGACTCATATATTACTCAGTATAATGGGAAAAGGGGCCACTGAAATCTAAAATGAAAAGAGAAATTGAAGTACAACCAGCAAGCAGCAGCTGAGCCAAAAAGCAGCTGTGGTAGTGAAACATTTAGTCACTGCTGCTGGAAAAAGAAGAGCTATCAACATTGAGGGCATACAGTGACACATGCTGGGACTCTTTGCAGCAGATGGGTTTCTGTGGGACTGGAAGGTACTCATTTCTTAATCTTCTCTTCTTTTTTTTTTTTTTTTTTTTTTTTTTTTTTTTTTTTTTTTTTTTTTTTTTTTTTTTTCCCAGGTCATGCTATTGGCCAAGTTTTGCCAGCTGCCTTTATTGCTTGTTTATACTAAAGGGCAGATGCCACAATTTGTTCTTAGGCTAAATTCTTGTCTTACCAGTTGCTTTACTGGGTTACGCTGCAATCATGCTGTAAAGCCTCATATCTGGATCAGCTTACATTCAGGGTTAGTATTGGACCTTGGAGTGATACTGTTCACTTATGATTCATTGGATGAATCTTTTTTTCAGGAAAATTCTGCTCTGTCTGTTGTAGTGGTCAAACCCAGTACTTTTCCACATAGCCGTTTTGTAATAATTCACTTAGAAACATGTGATGAATGGCCACAGGTCATTGATAGCATGTACAAAATCTCTGTTATAGGCTATCAAAAAAAGACTGCATTTTCCATAGAAGTACGTACAAGTAGTCTTTTAACATATTTTAACAATTATTTCATAACATCCAGCACACCAAGGGTGTGTTATACACAGTCTAAGGTTAAAACTGAAAAATTTTCCCTTGATTCAATTAAAGCTAGCACTCACCGGGAGCTCCTGTGATGCTTGTTATTACTGTTGTTTGTGTTGTGTTGTTACTGTTATCATAGAAACATAAAATCACAGAATGGTTTGAGTTGGAAGAGATGTTAAAGATCATCCATTTCCACCCCCCCTGCCATGGGCAGGGACACCTTCCACTAGACCAGGTTGCTCAAAGCCCCGTCCAGCCTGGCCTTGAACAATTCCAATGATGGGGCACCCACACCTCCTCTAGGCAACATGTCCCAGTGTCTCACCATCTGTTGATTCATAGTAGGGCAAAAATATATGCAACTCACAGGATCAGTTATTCTATTTGGATAATCAGTTACTTCCTTACCCTACTTAGGAAGTGTCATAGCTTGTTCTGAAGGATGCATACAATAAGAAGACCAAAAAAAGGGGAAAAAAAAAAAAAAAAAAAACAAACAAAAGGTGAGGTGTTATCTCTATTTCACAGAAACGAGAAGACTAGAGAATGTGGAACCCCAGGTCATTATTTTAATACCTGAGTTGTCTTTCCATAAAATTTATGAAGTGAATGGAAGATGGAAGAGCAGCCTCAGTTCTGGCTTTAAAGCTGTGAAAAGCAAAACAACATTGAGGCTCGTTATTAATTATAACACACTAGAAAGGGAGGGAGAGGGGTGGTGGAATTAAAGTCTATTTTCTGAACTAATACTTATAAAAACTGGATGGCATCGTCTGTGATTTCATAAATGTTCTGGAAGAAAGTGTAGTGATTGCATAATAGCCCCATCAAAAGGGTGGTTGATTAGTTTAGTCAATTTGGCATACATTTCAGCTATTATTTTCATTTGTGAAACAGAGGCTGAATGACACAGTTGCTTTAATCCTGCGCACTTTGCAAATGAGCACCCTAAAGTCTGAAGTGTTTTTTTCTTACTTCCCCACAACTTGGGACATAACTGACAACAGTGTTACAATATCACAGAGTCAAAAAAAAAAAAAAAAAAAAAAAAAAAAAGGTTTGAAGGGAATTATGGATGTCTTATTTTTCAACCATCTGAACAGGACCAAAACCTTACATAACTTACATTACCTCCTATAAGTGTTAAAGTTTATTTCTTCCGTTACTAGACCATTGCAATATCCGTAAGAAGATCATTAATATCACCATATATTTATTCTCTGTTATTTGTCAAACAGTTGTACATTTCCATCATCTCTACACCTCTCATCTCTATAGTGGAGTCTTTTGATTGAAACTGGGTGCTCTTTGAAATATTTGCCCACACCCAAAAGAACATTATTAGCTTCCAAGGGTGAAATTCATCGCTGACACTGTGCTGGAGATTATGTAGACCCTCTCAAATTATTCATTTTGTATGAAACAACTATTTCAGAAGTTCTGTTTCTCTTCTGATAAACTCTTCAGTCATGTACATCATCAGTATTTTGTCCAAATGTGATCTCCTCAATTCATTCCTTTTTCCGAGGGGGTGCTTCTCTTCGTTCTGAAACAATGGCTCAATGCTGTACCCTTTTTCACTCATGACATTTAGAGGAGGATTCACTAGCTCAAATGTACTGCTATGTTAATATGACTCTATGTAAACCACGTGGGTGTTCTGTCCATCTCAAATTGTGACAAACAGAGCTTAATTCTGTTTTCATACATCTACATAGGCCTTTCCTGGATGAGACTAGATGAGATACAGGAACTGAAGGTACACTGTATCTAAATTGGGGGACCTTGGAGCATTTATAATTTTTAAGTTCAAGGTATAAAACTTTTTGTCTTATTTTTTCAATTTTTTTTTCTTTTCTCCCAAACCACTCCCTCTTTGTCAGTTTGCATCTATCCCCATCTCTGTAAAACAGCTTTCAAAGTTTATGTAGTTAGTGCATGTTGCTGCTCTGAGAGAACGAGGGACACAGCAAGTAGTGACTAATATCAGAATCATGAGTGAAGATATGTTTTATTCATAAACCCTACATCTCCACTGAAATTAAAAGCAAAGCAAAGGGTCGAAGCTCTGAACCCTCTTTCCTGGAGCCTGTAAACCAATAAAGGCTTTATATTAGCTATCGATATCTATCTCTGACTTGGCTTAATAACATCTTATTCCCTGTTTTCAGCAGCCATCAATAATATTTCTGCCTGCCCGCTCAGGTCCCCATCTCTGCGTGCAATTGCATTATAAGGGTCTATAAGCCCAATTTGCTTCACATTCTTATTTTTGGAAAAGGCTGGCTGGCTTTTGTAATGAGAGCAGCTGCCAAGAAGGCTTGACAGAATTTGTGGCCCATCTGGCTTATAATCTTCATTCAATATCGCAGGAGCCTAAACTCCCAGACCAACTGATAAGTCAGAGCATATAGGCAAGCAGTGGCAGTAATCTTCCTTGTGATTTCTCATTAAGGACAGGGACATCTCAGTGAATCTCTCATATCCTGGATATCATATCTTTTTTTTTTTTTTTTTTTTTTTTTTTTTTTTTTTTCCCTAACAAGACCAGTGTTTCATTTTTAAAAATTATGATAAAAAAACATGGCAGTTTAAAAAGTATTTGGGTTCCTTTATATCATGATTAAGAAACTACAAAACCAAGGGTCTGATACTGCCTTTAAAATCAACAGCATTGTGCCACTGTTCACTCTTAAAATATGTGTGCTGATGTTGTCCTCTCAAAATTATGGAAAGCAATGCAAAAAATGAACCTGAGAAATCATCTAACAAATTTCCCTGACACAAAGTGGGATCAGTTACATCTCCAGGATCCTCAGGCCTCAGACATGTTTGTAGCATCCCCAGAGCAGCTCTTTAGTGTTTTAAATCCTCACTCTTCAAAGGTTTTTCCTCTTATCTCAAGTCCTCCACAGCTTTCAATTTCCATTCTGAACACATATAGGAGTTGATTATTTTGGATGCAACAGTGTCCCACACATCCCTCACTTCTTGAACACAAATGTCTCCAGTGCTCATTCTTCATAAGTTGTGTTTCCTGGAGGTCTTCTCATCTCCACTGCCGCTTTCATGCTCAGTTCATTTTGTGGACTAGTAAATGACAGAGATACTTGCACTCCAGATGCACCTCCCAGGTTAAGCAGGCCTCCTCAGCTTCCTGGGTGGGATCCCAGTTGTCCTTTAACTTATCATCCAGTTTCAGCTTCCTGCAAGTTAAGCCTTCACCTTCAACTTATGACTTTGGCTCTTTTAGGAGCCTTCAAATAGCAGATACGGATAACTCCAGAGTGCTAATCATCCCACCTAGTTTAGAGATTTAACTTCGGAAGGTTTGAGATGCCTTTCGAGATAACAGACTTTCTCTGTTGACTACAGTGGGGACAAGCTATGACCAGAGGCCCAAATTTCACAGCACTATCCAGATCAATTCCTCTATTAGCAGAGGAAATGAATAACGTATTTTTTTTTCTTACAGCTCTGCATGTCACATCTAATTTTTTGTTTTCTCATAAGATGAGAAGTTCACATTAATGCTAAAGCATTAATCACCATTGTGATAAAAATTGAGCTCATGTAGTGTTTTTCTTTAATATGTTGGGTTTTTTTTTATATACACTCTTTCCACAAGAGCCTCAGATCTCCTAGCCCTTTGCCACACCTGATTGGAAATATTCCAGAAGATACTAAAGGAAGGGACATCAGGTCAACTGGAGAAACACAAGAACAAACATGTTCATACAGTATTTTTCACACTTTATTATGATGCATTTTTATAATGTTGAAGAGTTCTCTCAAGGCATAAATAAATGGATAATAAAAAAAATAAAATAATATAGACCAAACAATCATAAAATAAAATCTGAAGGATCCTAGCTTACATGAAAAGACAAGTTCACTTATAAGAGGTTAAAGAACATTTGAAAGCCATATGACCTGACACTGAAAAAAGACCTAATTGCAAATGTGTTAGACACTGTCATAAAAATAAACAAATAGACATAAAAAAAAAAACCAAAACACAAAACCCAAAACATTTTCAACTCTGTGATTATCTGCTGCTTCACAGAATGAGGTTTCATTGGGATGAGGAAAGTTAAGGGTGTTACGAAACTCCACACAGACAAATAATTTACATCACAGGTGGGTCTACTGAATTTTTTTTTTAGGGCTCATTGCGGTTTGGATAAGGGTACTGTTTAAATCCTACCACTATGTATTGTACAGCTATCATGTCATGAGAATTGCAGGATAAGAAAAATAGTCCAGGTTAAAAAAAATTTACTTCATTTTTATGGCTAAATTGTCTGCCCAAGCAGTTCCCGTGGTCTCGGTTATGGTGGATGAATATGGCAAGGATTCCCATACTAGTTTTCACATGGGTAACAAAAAGTTATTTTGAAACAGCACATTTTGGAAAAGTATATCTAAAGTTAGAAATAGTACCTAAAGGTAAACCACAACCTGGAAACTACATATTACCTGCTTGCAGCAGAGAACCTCAGCTCATTAGGTTGCTAACTCACAAACTCATTAGGTCTCTGCTCATTAAGTACTTAGCTCCATTTAGTTTGCTGCTCATCTTTCTGTTCAACTCTCACCTATTATTCACTCCATGCACCATATCTGACTCAGAAGTGGTATAAAGTAGTTCATTTCAGTGAAACTCAGTGTGGTCTAACTATAAAACTTGCCCCACCCCTAATTAATTTTGCATCTGTATTGTATAGAATTTATGTGATGAGACAAAATAAATAAAAGCAAGCAAAAAAGAGCAGTCATCAGCCTTTAGTGCACTTGGAAAAAATAATATGACAGAACAGATTTGTTTCCAAATTTAATCTTTGTGTTTTTCTTCATCAAACTTGAAACATATTTTTCTGAAATCTTTAAAATTGCAAATTGACTTGTGTGAAAAGGACTGATGCTTGTTCAGTTCAGGGATGCATATTTCTGATTTGTAAAAGAAATTCAGCTCTTGTTTATAACATTAAAACTGCGAATATAGTCAATGCAGTAAAAAGGATTAGTCATGTGCCAGAAGTGAAGCAGAATATGTGGAAAAAAAAACCCCAAACCCCAAACCTTAAAATTGAAGGGAAACTCACAAACTGTCCAAAAAGTAGCTGAACTTACTTTGTTCAACTAGGGTCACAGGCAACGAAACTGCCATAAACTTGTGGCAACTTGTGTCCTGGAAAGTAAGTTGTGCTTGTGGATCTTCACCAAAGTCAGATAGACTGAAATGTAATATTATTTATATTTCATGAGTTTCCAAGTAGCATTTAAGGTCAGCGTCCCACTATGCCAGGTTTGTTAAAGGGGTTACTGCTCTGAAGGGCTGAAATTACAAAAAGTCAGGCAGGCAAATCATAGGAAGGACAAATTTTTCTGTTTCAGCAGACTTCTCTTTGGAGTCTCCATTTCAGAGTTCTGGGATGGAAACTTCCTTTTCAGACAGAGCAACTACCCATCAACCCCCAAGTCTTATTCTCATCCTTTTGTTACAGAAAACCTTTTCTGTCCAGCCTTTTTCAAAAAGTAAATGTGTTGGATCCCATTCCCTTTCGATTTGGTGGTGTAAGATGGTAAGAAAATAACCTACTTGCCTGTAGTTATGTGTTTGATAATTTTAGGTACAACTGTTTGCCAAGAGTGGTTATAGCTCCTTCTTCAAGAGAAAGGTACCATATTGATACTGATGTAACTCAAACCAGGATTAGTCTCAGAACACTTTATTTTCTGTCTGAGCCTTAAGGAAGGACATTGCTATAACTTACAGAAGAATCATGTTTCCATGTTTTGGGGTGATGAGACTTCAGATATTGCAGTGTTCTGGTTATATTTCCTAGAGCTGCTCCTGCTGTTTATACTTGTCAACCAAACAGAAAGGTAGAAAATGGTGACAAGGGTGAGAAACAAATAAAAATAATGCCAAATTAAGAGTAAACACAATTATTTGCAAATCCTCCCTGCAGGGTCAGTCGTAGTCTACATCCCTAACAATGTAAGAAGCAGAAAGAAATTGGGGGGGGGGG